>NC_064303.1:81042725-81134811 GCF_023373825.1 Bactrocera dorsalis | reverse complement strand
TTGGAAGGGAATCATCCATTTTGAGCTGCTCCATATGGCCAGACGCTTAATTCTACCATCTAACTGTGAACAACTGGACCGAAAGCTAAGGGAGCTCTGGATGGGAGGTTTTATCGCATCCACCATATTATCCCAAACAAAGCGCCAAGTGATTACCACCTGTTCCTGTCCATGGCGAACGCCCTTGTTGGTGTAACAAGTTGAAACTTCAAAAGAATTCTTGTGGAAAAAGTGGCTGTCCGAGTTCGTTGCCCAAATAAGGACGGGGACTTTTACGAGGGGGCTATTTTGAAGTTGTTGTCTAGATGGAAACAGATTATCGAACGAAACGGCGTATATTTGAACGAAGTCTGATCACTGTAACACTTTTTATAAAGCATTGAATAAAAAGCAAAAAAAACCGATGATAGATATTTGACAGCCTAATATTTGAGTAAGACGTTCTTTAAAGAAGGTAGTCTACTCTATAGATGTCGATTTTATTGTGAAATTGCAATAACTTACACAGGAACTGTCTTTTACTTCTATTGGACATTGGCCATTTTTGGAGTTATGTTGCTTTTGTATTTAGTGTGCAATATGTCACAAATTTACTAACGCCATATACACATATGTCACAGAATTATGATATTGGACAATTGAATAAAGGTTCAAAACCCCATGGCTTTCGGTCTATGTAAATACTATTGTTCACAGTTTGTTCATAATCTTAATTTACAATTATGTAAATATACGAATATGTACTCGTACTTATACGAGTATATGTATTAAATTTTTCCCTTAGTACGTTCGAAATTATTTCGAAGGTTTTCAACAATTACACATTTATAAGAAATAAAAGTAGGTTTAAAAACCCACATCCAACAATTTCACTCTGTTATGATGCAAAATAAATATGCCTTTTTCAATTCCTCCTCTTCGTGATATCAAAAAACACCTTTGCGTATGTATGAATGCATATGCAAAGCAAACACTTCTAGCAAAATTAAATAATCTTTCTTTTATCACCCTGTTTTTCTAACGAGAAAATCCAGATGGTAAAAAAGGCTTCAAACAGAAAGACATACATTTTGCATTAACGAGCCACACAAGAAAAGAAGCAAATAAGAAGGACTGAAACCATGCGGAGGCGAACTCTAAGGTATGGCTAGCTATTAGAATATGGAGAGTGCGAAAAAAATAAAAATTTTCTATTAACGAATCGGCGTTGTTACTTGTGGATCTTTTGTGTCCATTTAAGAATCTTAGGTTATGGCAATGGCGTAAAACATATTTGATTGCACTAGCTATTCTCTCTCAAATGCCTGAAATACAAATATCAATGTCAGTCGAAACTAGTATACTCGTTATATAGAGACTCTGGAAAGATAGTAATCAAGTTCATGCATTTTTATTGAAAGACAATTCACACATTTTCCGATACCGGTATCTACCCAAAGTTATCTGTCATTAAAATAAATAAGGTATAAACGCAAAGTAGTTTTAAAAATATGAAACATCACAGAAAATTGCAGCTGTCAAAAGGTTGAAAACCGCCATGTATGGTGGAGGTTGGTCGGACAGAAAACGAAAATTCATCAGTAGCCATACCACACCTGTCTCGATCATTTTCGTTAACAAATTTATTATACACTTGTGCAGCATGTTGCGTGTGTATAAAAAGAGTGCAAAGGTAGGAAAGCGTTCCAGAAAGCAACTGCATAAAATTCCATCAAGCCACAACATATTTTATAAGTAGCTATATAGTTATATAATATATTCGCGTATATACAAACACATAAATGTAAATTGCGTTGTTGTGGGAAGTGAAAGGTTAAAAGTACAAAAACCGCTCAAGGCAACACTCAGTGCAAACTCAACGGCTCTATGCGAGAGCGAACAACATCATCAGCAATTTGTTGTTTCAGATGGCTTTCCGACTTAAGCTGACAGCGTCCGAAGGCAATCTGCTATATAATGTAAACGCTGCAAATGAAATCCCCTCGCCGAACAGAATTGTAAAATTTTTAAAATGCGAATTTGCAAGTGCGAATATAGCAATGATAATACTCAGTGGTGAAATTGAGTACTTGTTTTTGTTCATGTATCCTTACTTGGATCTTCGCCTCTTCTTAAGAGGCAAAACTTGAATTTATACGAAATTATTTAATCGGCCTATTGGATTTCGTGTGCTCAGTTCAATCATTGTTATTGTTTCTTTTCTGTTTGAGATTAAACGCGTAACACAGATTCGGACATTAAAACCCTTTTACGTTAGTAAGTAGAGTGAAGGCTTGTTTAAGTTGATTTTGTTTTTGTTTTTCGTTTGGAAAACATATACAATACTAAACGATGAAGGTTTTGTAATCAATGCGGAGGTTTTCTTCTTTCCGTTTTATACTCGTCTTTAAGGAGGAGAGTGCTCAGGAATGAAGTGATATGGTGACGAAATGCAATAAGCAATTGACGTACGAAGCGCTGGAATTCAATGTCTCTACTGTTTCTTGATATCTGGTGTGTATGACTGCATCTATATTCCGTTGATAGTCACGAAACGATGCAGAAACACTTTCGGATTGTTTTTAAACCACATACATACTGATGTTTTGCGTTGGTTTTTCGGAGGAAGCGCTCCACCTGTTCGGTATACAATTTTTTCATACCCAAATATTCCACGCAATTTATAATCCACAGAGTTTTTCGAGATGACTACTGTTTTCTTATTATCTTGGGAACGCTCATTCTTATATATAAATCCGTGGACTCGCCTTCTTCCACACGCGGCCAACGCACCGTATCCGGTGTGGCTGTAATCTTGACAACTGTGTGTACTTTACGATGATCTCTTGTGTGAATGGCGTCATGGGGAGGCAAAGCTAATCATTATCGGGAAGTCATGGTATGTTTCTTTAATATCTATGTCTATCTGTCCTCTTCAAAATCTTCCTGACACATCTCGAACTGTGGAGGCTATTACAAAATGTTTAATATGGGATTCGCCACCAAACCTACATATATAATTTTATAAAAAATATAATATTTATGACATTTGTATAGAAAACAACAACAATATTATATATTTGCTAAACATACATATGCTATGCTCTGTAAGCAAATAGGAAAAATCAAATTTATTTCACAAACAAAAGCAGAAACTTTTGGAGTTTGCTCTTGGTGTAAAATTTCTTACTTCCACAACTTCGTGATTACATGCTTACTTTTATTTCGCATACATCCGTATGTACACATGCATGCGTATTTGTGTAATATATGGGTGCGTATTGTGTCTATGGGCACCTGCAGGTAAACATATATACATATGCATGTGTTTTGCATACACATATACTATATATTAAGGTGGGTGAAGATCGCTTCGTACTATGGGAAATATGTTTTTATACATCTCTAATCTGAGTTTTAATTATAACGGGAAGGTCCTCCCTTAGTCGTCTTATATTTCTTCCTATTAACTACTTGACTCCATACCAAATGGTCTCTTACAATTCTTTTGTAAACCTAACCGTTTAAAAAACATGAAATGTTGAAGTTTGATTATTTTAAAGCAACATTACAAATTTTATAACGAAAAAATATCTTTATAGATCGGAAAACACTTAGTTATGTAAAAAATCCACAGCTCTACTAAAATGTACTCTTATTAAATGAATGAAACGAGATATATCTTCATATAATAAGTAAAAATGGAAAGCTGTTAGAGAACGACCTTCTCGTTATAATTCGGAGCTCATATTCATTTTTTACCCGCCCTAATATAAATGTATATATGTATGTATGCTCATATGTACATATAAATTGCTATGTATGCGTTCGAAAATTGCCCAGTCTCTCTATTTGCATTGGTGCGTTTTGCGGTTATTGTTGGTTGCTATAATTTTTTCGTAACTTTGTAAACTTTTACAATTGAGTTTTGTGTGAAAATTAACTTCAGCATTGTTGAACTTTTGCGCAGCTACTTCAGCAACAACTGCACAAAACATCAAACAAGCCTGTAGTACAATGGCGTTCATACGCTATGAGTAGTAAATCAAAGTTGAATATATTTATAAGGTCCTTGCTCGCAGGACTGTTTGTCAGGCAAACACTTATGCATACTAAAATACTGTATACACAGTGTAGAATGTACGCTCCGACATATCTTTTCAACTATAAGGTGATTCATGATTCAGTTTATATGTTTTTAAGTATTATAACTGTAATAAATATGACATTTTCTATTCTCTAGTTCCATCACAAGCTACAGGTTTTATTGAAGACCTATTATTTCTCATTAACTCAAATAAGTTTTTCAGTTAAATGGTTTCATTCGCCTTAATCATCGGAAGACCACGCAAATTTGATATGAACCAATAATTACGAAAATCACAGCTCAAATATGGGGCATAAACCTGAAAAGTGATAATGAATACCGTTATTCAGGACTGAAAAGTTGGATTTTCTTACAGAAAATAGGCTCAGGTTATACTGGAACGTTTTGTCACTCTGCCAATTCTACTTTAATTTGTTTCTGAAGTCGCAAGCAATTTAAGGCCACAACCAGGATACTAATTTCACATTAAACTACATATATGGCTTTTAAAATGCGCGCCACCCATATACTCTACATATACTCGTATGTATCTAGGTTATTACGTGAACTGAAAGAGTTTTCTAGCATAGATGAACACTTTTGAAAATTCCGAAAAATGGTTTCGGTAGTTTAAAATACCGCACCTTGCCCTTTACTGGTAAATTCCAAGAAATGAAGATTTTTATTGGGTAATTTAAGTTGATTGACGCTTCAGCAGAGGCTGATCCAAACTTCAACTCGTCAACATTTTCGTCACATTCATTAAGTTTTTCATTCGATTTTAGAGAGGTTTATTACTTAAGGAGTAATTTAGTCTAGGGACCCGATTGCCAGCGCTTTTTGACAAATGGTAAATAAATTTGTTATCTAAAGAAATATATTTTTATAAACTTATGCGTCCTTGAAGAAGAGGAAGGCGAAAAAAGTGTAAAATGTTATTAAGAATTAGAGATTTTTACTACTCCATATGCTTGAGAGATATTCAAAGAGTATACAAATGTCAAGTAAATCAACTAATTGCACCGATTTGCCACCACACTATTTAGATTTTCTAAAATTTTTAGATGATGAGGTAGTTTTGGTTTATTTTATAAAGTTTTACAGTAAGCCAGTAAACAGCTTCTTACAGTCCAGTATGAAATACCCTTAAAAATAAAAGTACGCCGCGAAGTGGGTTATTTATTATCTAGCATAACGTGAATAACCCTAGTGGCACCCAATGTGAGCAAAACTTTGATGTGTTGGCGTCACTTGTAGGAACAGCAAGTCACTTTATGGTAGCTGCAAATATTTTTTTTTTTTTTTGTGTAAGGAAGTACTCGCAGCCTTTCAGCCTTCTGTAAAGCGGGTCATGAGGACATACGTAGGTGCTTCGTGTCTGGTCATTTTTCAATGAGATAAAATCAGAATTTTGATTAGCTGAAAATTACTTATGCGTCGTGTGACTTTATTGCATTCATTTATGGTAATTTAATTTGTGATATGAAAACTTTACCTTTGAACTGATTTTCACAAACGTCTGGTTAAAAGATGTGATTTTAAACTTTCTGGATACAGCAAAAACTCCCACAACACTTAAATCGAATGACTAATTTTTTGTTCGCATGTATTCAAAAACAATATTTATAACACTGATAAACAGTAGAAAATTAAACTTTCGGAACGCGGGACATTATATACGTACTACTGTTATATACTACTATAAATGGAATGGAATGACTACAATGTGTCGTTTCGGCCATTTTTAATATGACATGATTTGTATTTTTTTAATTTTATTCAGTAAGGTTTATAATTTCATCATGAAAATATAAACGCAAGAACAACGTTTATAACATTTAGTCGTTCTGCAATTGCAACTTTTGTCAATTTATGGTCTTCATAAACGTCCACCTGTCCTCGACATTCATTGAATTTTCGAAAATTATGACGGTACATTTTCTTTACATAATGGATTGCTGGCCGAAGAACTGCCAAAGCATGTCCAATCCAAAAACCTCACAATTTGAAAAAGACCCGTGAAAAGAGAATCGACACGCACCACCTATTCGTCGATTTCAAAGCTGCTTTTGACAACACGAAAAGTGAAGAAATGACTTAAAATGGTATCCCCGCAAAACTAATCAAGCTGTGTAAAGTGGCGTTGAGTAATAACAGAAGTTCCGTCAAGATCGGGAAGGATGTCTTCGAGCCGTTCGATATCAAATGAGGTTTCAGGCAAGGCGACTCTCTATCGTGCGACTTTTTCAATCTATTGCTGAAGAAAGTAATAACAATATTTAACAAGAGTGTACAACTGCTGGCTACGCCGATGACGTTGATATCATTGGCTTTAACAGCAGCGCCGTTAGTTCTGCTTTCTGCAGGTTGATCAAAGAAGCACAGCGATTGGGTCTGGTAGTGAGCGATGGCAAGACGACATGTGTCCTGTTATCAAACAAAAAGTCGTCGCCTTTGCGACTTGGTTCCCACTTCACTATTGAAAGTCATAACTTCTAAGTCATTGAGAATTTCGTTTATAGCTCGTTTCGTTTTCGAGTTTTCTAGAGAAAGTTTCTGTGGAAGATTTATAGTCCTTTACGCTTTGTCAACGGCGAACACCGCAGCCGATGGAGCGAAGAGCTTAAGATATTTTAACAAAACTAGGCTAGGCTCCCTTGGCAAAAAAGTGCGAATGAGTTCGTAGACGGACGTAATCAATCCATTGCGCGACTACAAAACGACTTTAAAAGACGATATATAGAGCACAAATTTAAGAAATTTTGTATTACTGCACACAGAGAAAAGTTGAAAGAAGGCAAAAACAAATATAAGTTCGTAAATAACAAAAACTTGAGTAAAAGTTGGTATCGTACTAAAGAGAAATAATTCTCTTAATTCTCGATTCTATTATGGAAAATAGTTAGCCCATTACAGCAACTTTACAAGACAATGAAGACGTACTTGCATCGAAATTGGACCTAATCTCGACGACTGACCCTATGTTCTCTCTAACTAAGTGTCAGAATCGGGTATACGATGGATGAGAGAGCAATTCGAAGCAAATTTATCGTCTATTTTATTGGAGAGACATACATTCTTCATTTGATGCCGTACATGTAGGTGTAGAAACTCTTTCTCCAAAATAAATCAAAACATGTTAAATACTGAATGCCCAATTCATTTAAATTAAAGTTATGATCTCTTGTAAGTTAGAAATTCAATCTACAATATGACCATACCAATATTGTTAAGAGAGACATTTTAGGGACTCAGCTACGAATTGATTGCGCATACAGCAAGGAACTGCTTTCTCGTGTAACAGCAATATATTTATTTGCCGAACTTAAATAGGCGTGTTAATTAGACATATATAATTTGCACTAATTACTGGCGTCAGCTGGTTTCGCAATTAATGCATAATTAATTCCTTTCATTTGGAGCACAAAGCGACCGCTCAGGAATGCCGACAAACAAATAACAATTAAATGTGTTCTGGCGACTTCCGGACAAAAGTTTATCCAAAGTCACAAGTGAAAAAGGAAATATCTACTGCACATACAAATAGATAAATTAAACTTTCAGCTAAATAAATCCAGTGTGAAAATTGTTACAAGAAGTTTCGCCAACAAGTATGTACATAATAGTACAATACTCCAAATGTATGTATGTGTAATGTAAAAACGGTGATTTGTCTGATAATTAGCAGCACCCAAAACTGTGAAAGCTTTAATTTATAATAAAAGCATCACATTTCACTACAAAACTCCTATAGGCGGTGGTATACTGGCTCTAACAAACTGTATGGCTTTTTAAGCTAATTATTTTGAAAAGTACTCTGTTGGATCTCTTTTGAATCTCACCACTCTTGCAGTTTCGGATACTTTTGCCACGATAAGCAATAATATACACACTCGTAGGCCTAATTGAGCGTACCTCTGGTACAAACATATAAAAGAAGTTTTATCTTGAAGAAAGAAATATATTTAGAAGTTGTTTCTTTATTTAGATGTTTATTACAAATACTTAAATAATCTTAGCACGATTAAATGTTGTCCGTGGATACGTCCGATCGGTATGACGGTTTGTAGAAAAAGGGAAGAATGATAGGATTCTGGGAAACGGGTTGCTTACAGCTAGAATGAAAAAGGTAGTACAGCGTTGCTAAAGGATAGTGTTGAAAACGTAGCAAAGGGTTGCTTATGAGCGGTGAATACGGCGTTGTCACATATACATATATGGTGATACTATCAAAAACAAAAATTTGGTTTTTTGCATGCTCAGGTTTTTGCAATGAAAATTTTAGGTACTTCTACTTAAAAATTCATTTTAAATCATTCGTTACAGAAAAATTATTGAAATTTTCAAGATTTGTCGGAAAATATTTATGTTTGTAATAAAAATATGAAATTATAGTTAATTTTTATACTCTTGCAAAATGTTGCCACACCAACACTGGTCTTACTTTCTAAAAAAAGTAAATACTTAGAGACAACCAAGCAGCTTGATGAACTTTGTTATGCTGGAATCTACTACTAACCATAATTGCGACCCTCAACCCTTTTGGAGAGGTTTTGCTATGGAAGCTGAATTTTCCAACTGGCGTTAAAATCGCCAAGAACAATGTTTACATCGTGGAGGGTACAGTTGTTATAAGTGCTCCCAGCCGCGCATAAAAGACACCTTTTATTCCATTGGTTGCTTTGGTATTCGGTTGCAAATGATTGTTATGTTGAAAAACTTTGCTCTTATTCGGAATATGTTGCAGGGGCTCCACTAAAGCGTCTTTGAAATTAAAAGCTTTATTCCATGTAATAAAAATGAAATTTTAATACTCTTCCGACATGTTGCTACAATGTATAATATTTTTGTTCACCTAACGGTTGTACGTATCGCCTAAAACTAAGCGAGATAGATATAAAATTATATACATATAAATAAATGATGAGGGTGACGAGAAAATCAACTAGAAATTTTGAAAAACTGGTCATGGTCCCGCCTTTTAATTGGTTTAATGTACATATCTCCTAAACCAAATAAGCTACAATACAATTTTTAGTACCCCTACCGACACCATATAACGGGACTGTTAAAAACTACCAAAAGTGCGACAGAAATAAATGACTAGATATGCGGCATAAAATTTGACAACCAAGAGGGCTTTCGACATTCTGCTAGCATTCTTGAGTTACAGAACGAAAAATGGCGAAATCGGACTACAACCGCGCTTACTTTCATATAGCACAACTGTAATTTCCATTTGATTATCTTACATTTCAGTGCATAATTCAAGAAGTAATTAATATAACGGTACACCTTAAGGTATTTCCCTAGCTTTGATTTCTGCTAGTTGCTATTTTCTTAAAAAATACTTGCTAAACATAATACACTCATACAAATTTAGAAAATTGGCAATTAAGTTATTAAAAGGTCAACAGTTTATGAGTGAAAACGTCATGCAGAACTTCCGCCAACTTGACTCCTAAATACATCCAATAAATACAATTAAGTATTTCATATCCATTACCTCCAGGACATATGTCAGGGTATAACCCTTTCGTGTACACACTTATTTACAGTTAAAATTGTGCACATATATGTATGTATGTCTGTCATTATAAATTAAATTAACTAATACAATAACTCTTGACTCTAAGCGGAAAGTACAAAATGAAGACAAACTACCTTAAAAAGGAAAGCAAGTATGATTTCATATGCAACATACACACACTTACACAACCATTTACAGCATACTCTACCCGGCATACACATTCGGCCATCGTCTATAAAGGATGTCCTTAGAGAAAGCACTTGTAGAGCACACTGATGCGCACGGACCCATTTCTAATACCACGATGTTTGCGTGTGTGTGTGAGTATGTGTGTAAGCGCTATGCGCCCTTGTCGCCCCGCCAGGCATGCTAGCGCTGCATTAGTGCTTTGACTCCAACTTCAGTTGCCAGGCGTCATCAGTGCCAACGAGTCAACAGTTTTGGAAAGCGCTGGCACTGTGTTGTGAAACACAAATGCACATACACACAGTGCTGGAAAAATCGCGTGGCTAACTGCGTGTGTGCGAGTGTTTGTCAAGCATATAGAGCGACCTAAAAGGAAGTCAACACAACGAAATGGTATATGAGCAAAAGCGAAATAGGAAAGGAAACAAGCGCAAGCATGTAAACGCTGCAAACGTACAAACGTAAGGAATGGGAATAAGTATTTCGCAGCATATTGTCGGGAATTTACAGCTACAGTGCAGCAGACGGATGCCTTGGCCAAGTGAATGTTGCACATTTTTTAAGGAAATTGTTTAATTTTTCATTTGTATATGCCGTTACCAACGTATGTATGTATCTATGTATATGGACGTACCTATATATTTTGCCAGGAAACGAAAATGGAAGTAATGGAAAACGATTTTTGCTTCATTTGATAGGATATTAATTTTAGAAAAGCACAATAAAAACCAACGCTTCCAGGCATCGTTATCTGTCGAACTTCAGCTTCTTCTTGAAGAGTTAAATTCAATTGATGCCATATTTTCCGAAAGCTATAACATAGAAATATTGTGGTATTCATAGAGAGTATAACAATTCGATGAAAATAAAAATGGATAAGTCTGCTTCTCAAACTCTTCAATACTAAATATTTGAAAATAATTTTTAAAGTTGAGGAATTTTCTACCGAAGTGTACATACTCCACAATCGTTTATAACTTCTTTTGTTATTTTTCATGCTTTTGCAACATGTTGCTTCAGAGTATAAGACTTTTGTACATCTATCGATTGCATGTATCACCTAAAACTAATCGAGAGAGATACAGGGTTGTATACAAATAAAATATCAAGTTGACGAGAAGAGCTGAAATCCGGGTTACGGATTGAGTATCTGTTCGTCCGTCCGTGCAAGCTGTAGATTCAGTTAAAATTAAGATATCTTCATGAAATCTGGTTCCTTCACACCATAAGAAGTTATTATTGTAGACGGGAGTAATCGAACCACTTCCACGCCCGCAATACATCATTAATCAAAGACCACATAAAGTGGCATAACTAAGCCGTAAATTAAATTTGGCACAACAAATCACAATAAGGCAGGGCACCTGTGGTTTGAAAATTTGTAAGAAGTGAGTATCGCCCCACCTCTAATAAATTAAGGGTTACATGGGTTTCCTCGGCTAAAAGACAGTCTTTCTTCAACAATTTTTTTTCTCATATAAATAATTAAATATTCTCTTAGAATTCTTACTGTTTCAAACAAACAATATTAAAAAAAAAATCTGAAATTTTGAAAAAAATATATTAAACTCGGCTATTGCGATGTCATTTCCGGTGACACCTCGAAAAAAATGCGACCGCGTTGGCAGGATATCTCCTTACAAGATCATCTAAAGGGAAAAAATACGTGTTTTAGTTAAAACTTTAACTAAAAATTGAAAAATTGATTTTTTGAAAACAAATTTATAAAAAAGTGAAAATTTCGCAGCATTTTTTCAAGTAGTTGTACTCGAAAAAAATATTCTTCGTCCAAGTCTTTAAGAATTGTATCTCAAAATCCTATATAAAACTTTATGAAGATTGGTTGAGTAGTTCTTGCCAACCGCCTTTAAAAACACAGTTTCGATAAAAACGCGTTTAAAGACGGCGCACTTAGTTTAGCTAGCCTCGAGTACATAAGTTCTCAAAACTGTATCTTCGAAAATATTACTCGGATCAACTTAAAAATTTAGGACAATATTCTAAAGGTGTTATAAAATTTAGTCGTACGAGATATACGACGCCGTTGACATATTTCAGCGAATTTAAAGACAGAGGCTACGCTGGCTAGGTCATGGACGAAAACACTCCAGCTCTCCATATAAAGGGTTTGGTAAAAACTACATAAAGCGCGATAAATCTACAACTAAATGCGCCAGAGGCATGAAATTAAAAAAAAAGTATTCTTCATGAGAACGTTTCAAACATTCTCTGATGTTTTAATGAACCCTTTCGATATTTTTCGTATGTGAAGTAAAGAAGTACGTAATTAAATATAATATTCACAATTTCTCTGAAATGAAAGTTACATAATATTTAAAAAGAAATAAACTACATATAATTTTGAAAAGCGTATTCAGAGTTCACATCACACCCAACAACTTCAATAAATATTTTTGGTATTAGCCTGTATGTAAATAATATGGTATGTGTACAAATGGTTATATTAAATTTTGATAGCCCCGTAACAAAGCGATTAATTGCTCAGGCATGATTTTTAATGGCAGGCAGAGTTGTAAGCCAAACACGAATTTATCTGGTTCTGACGTTCTGTGATAACAAAAAATTGCAAAACAAATGCACAAACAGCTAAAATATTATTATAAATGGCAGGAATAAGGCGTGAGCCATTAAAAAATGCATAATTTTTCACGAGTCACATTTTATTGATTATGCTTTTTTCTGAATGTTGCAAATGAAAATAAACATTTTTAAATGCAACACGTTTGTGAAGCTATGTATTTACAGTTGCAGGGCATTCAGAGAGCGGCCAGAGGTGGGTGGTGAGTATTAAAAATTTTAATTACAGCTGACGGATAAACAGAAGTAATTACATTACTGGTGAAGTTTATAACGTGGCTTTATGATGATAAATTTAATGAAAATTGAAAAATTGAAACATTTATCACGCGAATCGGGGTTATTAAAAACAAATTACACTAGAAGCCAACAAATGACAAGTATTTATTTTAACACAAGATTTTTAATTTTTAAATTTAATATTTCGGAATTACTAGGTAATAGAAAACCCACAAAATTTAAATAAGTATTTTTCATTTTAAGATATTTTTGTGCCTGCTTACTTTATAAAAAACAATACACAACAAACAACCTGCAGATATTTGTGCGTGAAATGCGAAATCTTTTCAACTTCAAAGTCGAGCGACGAAACAGAAACAAATTAGACGAAAAAAACAACGAAATATAGAAAATTATATTCAGCGCAGCGGCCGCACGAGTTGTTGGCATGCGCCTGAAGCAAATTAATTAAAAAATGTAAACCAAGAAGTTAACTGTAGGCAATGTAATACAATTGTAGAAACAACTAAGAAGTGCAAAAACAAGTGCGCAACACAATTGAGCTTAGCAACGGTACAATTACAGCGTAGGTAATCCACCCACAGTGCAGGCGCCATCAGTCACGCGCATAATTCCACAGTGTCCAATTTCTTGCTGAAATTTATAGCGTCGTGCCAAGGCGCGTTGCCTGCCACCTTGTTAACCTATCGCTAAGCTATATACTATACATAAGTATGTACGACCATATTTGCCTATAGGCTTAGTTATGCATGTATGAGGCAGTATACTTATATAATTTTCAGTGACATGTAGTACATGAAAAATTAGGCAAATTAAAATGCCATTTCGGCATAGCCTGTGCTGTATTCTCTATGGCTTTTATCGAGCATTAAGGTAATCGCGTGAAATTACGGTTTTCACGCCCATCAAATTGTAGCAATGTGTCAAGGAACATCCAGTCCATTTACACAGTTCAAAAATATATGTGTGTGTATGGCGGCTCTTAATGAGCTGCCAACACTAAGACAACACGCTTATAAAACCATTTATAAAGTAGAAGGGAAAGTATAATGGTAAAATTTGAGATTTTGAAACTGTTGGAATCTTTATGGCAACAGCGAAAACTGTTTCGAAATAAGTTCGGTTAGAATTAATGGCATAAATATATAGGACATATTAATAACGTATAATTGATATTAAGTTTAGACCGGGTTTATCTATTTTTGCTAAGTAAAATACCACACTAATAGTATAGACAACAGGGCCAGTAAATCAGTAGGGTCTTTGTGGCGCCTGAAAGGTATGAACCAGCATCGTGATTTTTTCAGAGTAAACCACCGTGGGAAGTGATTTAAAGTGCGTGAGCAGTGTGTTTGAAGTATTCCATTGTAATATGCCCATAACTTTTACATCGATATGTGACAGTGGATAAAACATGGTTTTGTCATTTCACTGTCGGTTTCAATCGACAGATATCAAAGTCGACTGCCCGCGATGGCCTGAAACCAATGTGTGGAATGACTCACCAGCCCGCTGACAAAAATGACTATTATATACCGTGATTCTGGAAACAACGACCACATTTGATAAAGAAATTGTATTTTGATAAAGACAATAAGCCCCATCAGAAAAATACAAAAACGAGGATGAAGATTGCAGGAATTAAGCTTCTAATGGTTGTCACACGATTTTCCGTATCTGGCCACTCACGAATTTGCCTTATCTCAGACCAACAGTGAAAATTCTTTGGAAAAATATTTAGCTATATACAATGACAAAGTTCTCACCGAGTTACACCGTACTAAAAAAATGGTTTCTAAACTATCGGTTTACTTCATCTATTGCATTCGGTGGCAACTAAGCTGAAAAATATATTTCGAATTTCATGATAATCATAATTCTTGGTCAGAGATCGTTATATAGGGACAGTTGTCGGCCTAATAACCATCTCAAAAAGGAACTTTTTCTGATAAGCGAGCTCGTTTTTACCAAATGACAACGAACTTCATTACGTTTGAACGATGGGACACTTATGCCAACCATAATTGTCGAGTACTTTAAAATTGTTTTTCGATAATTAATTGCAGTAAAAAGTACCTTTTCAAACTCCTTACGTACAGCTGTAACCGAAACCATTGGTTTTCGGACAGTGCAAAAGAACAGCTGGTACGACGAGGAGTGCCGTGTCGCAGCGGAGAGAAAACAGGCTGCCTACCTTGCAACGTTACGATCGACCACAACACGTGCGGGATGGGATAGATACCGAGAGTTGAAGAGGGAAGCAAAACGCATTTCTAGACAGAAAAAGAAAAAGGCCGAAATGCGTGAGTACGAAGAGCTTGATAAGCTGGCCGACAAGGATAATGCTCAAAAATTCTACGAAAAGATGCGGCGACTTACAGAAGGTTTCAAGACCGGAGCATACTCTTGTAGAACCCCCAAGGCGATCTAGCCAAATGCTCGAAAATTCTACGAAAAGATGCCGCAACTTACAGAAGGTTTCAAGACCGGAGCATATTCTTGTAGAAACCCCCAAGGCGATCTAGCCACTGATGCCAGGAGCATACTTAAATTATGGAGGGAACACTTCTCCAGCCTGCTGAATGGCAGTGAACGCACATCACCAGGAGAAGGCGAACCCGATACCCTAATCGATGACGATGGAGCAGACGTTCCATTGCCCGACCATGAAGAAGTTCGAATAGCAATTGCTCACCTGAAAAACAACAAAGCGGCAGGGGCCGATGGATTGCCGGCCGAGCTATTCAAACACGGCGGCGAAGAGCTGATAAGGTGCATGCATCAGCTTATTTGCAAAGTATGGTCGGACGAAAGTATGCCCAACGATTGGTATTTTCTGATTCTCCAGACAGAACAAGGAAGCAACGCAAATGGGTCTGGAAGTGAACGAGGGCAAGACGAAATATCTCCTGTCATCAAACAAACAGTCGTCGCACACGCGACTTGGCTCCCACGTCACTGTTGACAGTCATAATTTTGAAGTTGTAGATAATTTCGTCTATTTAGGAACCAGTATTAACACCACCAACAATTTCAGCCTGGAAATCCAACGCAGGATTACTCTTGCCAACAGGTGCTACTTCGGACTGAGTAGGCAATTGAAAAGTGAAGTCCTCTCTCGACGAACAAAAGCCAAACTCTATAAGTCGCTCATAATTGCCGTCCTGCTATATGGTGCAGGGGCTTGGACGATGACAACAACCGATGAGTCGACGTTGCGAGTTTTCGAGAGAAAAGTTCTGCGAAAGATTTATGGTCCTTTGCGCGTTGGCCACGGCGAATATCGCATTCGATGGAACGATGAGCTGTACGAGATATACGACGACATTGACATAGTTCAGCGAATTAAAAGACAGCGGCTATGCTGGCTAGGTCATGTTGTTCGGATGGATGAAAACACTCCAGCTCTGAAAGTATTCGACGCAGTACCCGCCGCGGGAAGCAGAGGAAGAGGAAGACCTCCACTCCGTTGGAAGGACCAAGTGGAGAAGGACCTGGCCTCGCTTGGAATATCCAATTGGCGCCACGTAGCGAAGAGAGATACGACTGAAGAAGTTTTTGACAAAAAAAATTTTCCATTTTATGTTGTTTAAAAATATGTTGAAACTTGATTTTTCTTAGTTTTTTTTTTTTTTAATTTAAATAGAAGATAATTTAATGCCAAAGATAATAAATTTCGCCCAATTCCATACTGCCTAATCGCTCACATATCTGATTTAAGGAAAAAAAAATAATCGATTTTTTGCAGCTTCTAAAGCAGGCTCCCCCTTAAGCCATAAATAGCCCTCATCTGAGAAGAGCGTGTTTAGCGCAAAGAGCTCTTATAGTAACCACAGGAGAAAGGGGATTTGCGTAATATTTTTGGAAAGTTTTTAATCATTCTACCAAAGTGAAACGTGAAATGTTGAAAAGGCAAACCCTACTGAACACACCTATCAAAATTGGTAGACGCAGTACTTGGCATAAATCACAAGTTCCAGCGCTTGCCTTAAGTGTGTCTTTCCGAATTAATTGTGCTGCCAATTCGATCGTATGCATCACTTTTGCTGCTAATGTCGCTATTTCATATAATCATTTCGACAAAGCAAACTACTAATTTACGAGGTGCAGCGAGACGAAGGTCAACTGTGTATGTTTATCCAATTAAGTGCCATAACATACGAAGCATAAGGTCCAATAAAAACAAAACTTGAAAGTAGAAAAACAGGCATATTAATGCAGAATGTAAATATGTATTTTAAGGGGTTGGTAAGTAAACACTAACAAAACAACAGCTACAACAACTAGCAAGAATGGAATGAAGTCATTAAATGAAATACTTATTATCTCATCAAATAGCAGCAACTCACGAAAACAAGCAATGGGCAGAATGGCCGTCTGTTTGTTTGCTTTTTCCACAAAAGTGCGATGACTTTGCTTTAGTCAGATCAAACAGTATGTGTATGTATGTATATGTATAGTTGATAGAGATGAGTTTGCCACCCGTCAAGCTGCTAAACAACAGGAGCTGCTTGCTTTGATGACAAAAACGAAATATGCTTAGACAAGCAGATGTTTTCCCCCTTTCTGTGCGGGATATAGCAGAAACTAAATAAAACGCAAGTAAGCGGGAGACGGCGGTAGCAAAAAATGAAATTATGTACTTTTTTACGGTTCGTAAATATTCACGCTATGACCATAAATATGACACATACGCAGACATACACATATGTATGTATATATACATATTTGGCTGTATGGTATCATAAATTTTGAATTGCTGCGCTTTTTCGGGGCATTTGTGTACAGCCAAAGGACTACGCTGGCCACAAGCTGTTGTTGAAGGATAACAACGCAGACATATAGATGTATTGTATGTACATATTTATATGATAATAAGCGCACACGCGAGTGTATAATACATATGCACATTTCGGCATTTGATTACACGCCTACACATGTCGAACGTAGCGGGAGCGCGCATCATTGTTTGCACGACAGCCATATGATGTTTTGATAAGCGCAACGCAAGTGTGTTATGCAATTATCAACCCATATGCGACCGACGACTATCACGAGTCCGCTACAAAGTCATCTATGCAAATAGATTTTCACCTGGCATGTTTTGTTCGCACTCGTCTAGCTGGTTGAGTTAAATTTTCGGTAGCGTCTTCAATCTGAGCTGAACCGATATCCACAATGCAAACACCGCCACTAAATTGACTGCCGTCAGCAGACAACTTCATAAAGTCGTAAGTCTACAACGAGCCCAGCTTAACTAAACGCATACATACCTAAGCAAACAAGCTCACATATGTGTGAGATACCTGCCACACAATAGCAATGCCATGGGCGCGTGTCAGCATTGACAACTCCATGGTCGATACTTCCATTTTGCGGGTAGACAGCATTGTTTATGCACAATAAGCCGAAATTTCTCGTCCTGTGTCAATTTTGTTTACCAAGTGCGCGACCAGCAGCAGCAGACATTATTGCTCGCCTGTTGGCAAAAGGGTCGCTGTACTCGGGCAAGTGGGGGTGTACATGTGTCGAAGTTTTGCATGAGTATATGTGTGCTTAATAATAGGAAGAGCGGCAAAGCATTAACCGAAAGAGCAACATATAGAGTGCTCATGTGTTTAAAAATAATGTGAAGTCTTTAAGCAAAAACAAATAAAAACAGGTACATATGTATATTTATAGAAACTAGACATGTTTATGTAATATTAGGTTATCTTCTCATGTACGTGCAATATAAGTCCTAAAGACTCGTTCAACCATATAAGTTCTTCATGCAGAGTCCACTGAATAAACCTGAAATCTGTACTTTGATTATGTTCGGCTTTTTTCTCCAACCAAAAGAGATCGGGCTCTCTCAAAAAGCTTTATTAAAATTGGCTTGAATACCGGAAGAAATTAATCCGAATTGTTTCAATTACTAACAAATTTTTCATGACGTAAATTCAAAACTCCGTAAACTATTCCAAAATATATTCGCTGCAACTATATAACAATTATAATTCAGTGTTCCATAACAGTTCTGAATAAGATCTGGAAATAGTTTCCTAATATCGCTGGTCGTTCGAAAAGCATTCACAGTTGTTCAGATAACATGGGAACCTCCACTTAGAGACCCTTTTATAATCGACATTAGTCAGATTTCATCACGGCACTGGCCACAAAATGATGAATCTAGACTCCACTGTCTGTGAAAAATCTAATGCATTCAAAAAAAATAAGAATTTTGCGATCAGTTTGAGCTAGAACTCCACTAAAAGCATAACATGCTAATTCTTAGCCCAAAGCTCTTCTTGAAAATCGTATATAATTGGAAGCATTAAATTAACGAAAACAATATATAATTATAGATCCAATTCTTTCCTAAACTAGGTTAGTTAAGCGTTTTCAGATAAGTTCTTTCAATTTCCACCAGAGCAACATTATCTTCTGAGCCGTACAATATTTTGTAACTAGGAATCGGACGTGAATATTGTAACATTTAAAAATGTCACTGAGTTCCGTCGTCCATGAAGCTATACACAGTTCTTCTTCTTCTTTATTGGCGTAAACACCGCTTACGCTGTTATAGCCGATAGACTATACACTGTTACTAAGTATATAATTTTTGCGACTGACGGGAATATGACAATGTAAATTAAAGTTGGATATTTGCTGATTAACATTATCCAAATAATTTTCACAGTTTTCGCCGCTTTAAATCCGACTCCGGTTAAGTAAACCTGGTTATCTTGGGAGCACTGAACTTCGTGCATCGAGGCTTTAACTATGCTCGGCTTGCGTCATTTTTCAAGCAGACTAAATATAATTCACTTTTCTCTGGACCCTTTCGTTTAGCGTTTAGCCAAAAATATACTAGTATTTTTTATTAAATTCATTTCAAGCGTCATTTGGATTTATTTTCCGTTATTTTCATTGCTGTATTCATCGTCGATATCATTCCTCTTCGTCGGCAAAAAATTAAATTGTAGTTCACGATAGAAACTTTTCGAACAAAATTTTTTTAATTTTTATTTTGATTGTATTACAAGCGAATAAACATCTTTTGACCGAAATCACTAACTGTAAAAATATTACTAAAATTCTAAACTGACCACAAACGGAATTGAAATGCAAAATACTCCCGATTTATTTTATTCAAACACCAAATGGGAAAATATTGTGTAGCGCATGTTTGCTCATATTTATTTAACTTTATTTATGCCTTCAATTTACGCTGGAGTAAAGTTAGGGTGTGGACTAAAAATGCAATTTTTCACAAATAACCCAACAGCAGCCTTTGGAGCCTTTGGTGGGTCGACGGCGACTAACAAAACCAAAGCAACCACGAACATGCGAAAAGCTCGCGTATAAATTTCTTTGTGCACTGTGAAAACTGCGAGGAAAAACGCCTCTATGAAAAGCATAAAAAGAATCTGACTCAAATGAAATGCAATGCAATGCAATAAAATCGTGCGCCCAGCATGACGGAAGATAAATTAGCCGCACGCCAATGAAAATAAGTTAAAAGTTGCAGCACGGCCACAAACAGGCTTGACGTTGCCGCCGCCACTGTGATGGAATTGGTGTTGCTTGTAGAGACCAGTACCGCATAAAAACTCCGCCTGTCTCTGGTCAGTGTTGTTGATTGCTAATATCATTTATTGCACTGCCTAGGTATTTCCGCATATGTGCTTTCGCATATAACATACCTATAGACTCGTTTATTTGTATTAGTTGTACATTTTCGGTGTTTGAGGTGGGACAATATGAATATTTGCATAGAAAAAAAAGTGATTTCAAGCCAGTTTCCAAGGAATTTTATTTCTTCTATAAATAAATTTTTATGATAATATTATGCGTTTCACTCAATGTTTCCAGTTAAAACATTTTTATATAATTGAAGAAATAAGTACCGCGGGATTAAACCACTACTTTCACACCCAAAAATAGTTCCATTGAAATTCACAATTTCACAGGATTGCTGGAAGGTGATAATAAAAAAAAGAAAACGAAATCCAAAATACGGCGGAGAAGAAGGCTTTAGTACTGATTATATGGACTGTAGGTACTGAATACATATGTATGTATGTGGACGGAGTGCTTTTAGTAGACTTTTTACCGAAAATATCGGTCAATGTGTGAGATATATCTTCTTCTTCTTTACTGGCGTAGACACCACTTACGCGATTATAGCCGAGTCAACAACAGCGCGGCAGTCGTTTGTTCTCTTCGCTATGTGGCGCCAATTGGATATTCCAAGCGAGGCCAGGTCCTTCTCCACTTGGTCCTTCCACCGGAGTGGAGGTCTTCCTCTTCCTCTGCTTCCCGCGGGTACTGCGTCGAATACTTTCAGAGCTGGAGTGTTTTCATCCATCCGGACAACATGACCTAGCCAGCGTAGCCGCTGTCTTTTAATTCGCTGAACTATGTCGATGTCGTCGTATATCTCGTACAGCTCATCGTTCCATCGAATGCGGTATTCGCCGTGGCCAACGCGCAAAGGACCATAAATCTTTCGCAGAACTTTGCTCTCGAAAACTCGCAACGTCGACTCATCTGTTGTTGACATCGTCCAGGCCTCTGCACCATATAGCAGGACGGGAATTATGAGCGACTAATAGAGTTTGGTTTTTGTTCGTCGAGAGAGGACTTTACTTTTCAATTGCCTACTCGGTCCGAAGTAGCACCCGTTGGCTAGAGTAATCCTGCGTTGGATTTCCAGGCTGACATTGTTGGTGGGGTTTACGCTGGTGTGAGATATATACATAATTGAAATTCGGTGAGAATACTTTCCTGATACAAAACTGTCTCTGTGTTACAAATGTGATGAAACGGGTCAATACGGAAGCCCCCAAATACCTAATATAAAGATTTTCAAATCGTGTGAAAACTTTCTCTAGACCCCATATAACTAACAAGCCTTATGTACCTGAAAGAACTTCCGTGGATTTAATCCTTGCAAGTTGCAAGAATATGAAATCTTCGGTTATATCCGAACTTAGTTCTTACTTACTTGCTTTTTTTTTAATCACTTTTAATGAATATTTAAACATTTTAGATGCTTTCTTAAATTTGAATTTTTTGGGCTACTAAACATTACAATTTATTTGTATATCTATATTGATTAGAAACTTATGAAACGCATGCAATCTAAACAGAAGCATTAAAAATGCAAAACAGGCCCTATCTCGCTTGTGCAGTATCAACTAAGGAGTAGTATTTGTTATAGTGGCACTATTGCTGAAATAAAATGTACATTGTACGAAGTTGTGTCTTTTTGTTTGAACCAAAATGACTTTAATCATCTGTGTTAATTGAAATAAGTCACGTTCGATTAGATCATTGTGACACTCTTATTGTCACATAATGTCTCTAAATTTCTTTCTTAAACTAAAAAGTATATATTTAAGTAAAACGCACGTTAAAGAAGATATCTTGCATAACAGGCGACGCCTTGACTGTAAAAATTAAATAACTTTAACATCATTTTTTGGTTGTTCTGAATTATTTAGTGTGCGATATGACCAAAGGGTTGATTAATTTATTATGATCTTACTACTCATGTTTACCTCTTACTGTGGGACTACATTACAATTGAGGATTGCTTTCCTTGCGCCGTCTGCGGTGATTCAAAAAAGGTTTATCTTTGATAATCTTCACAGGGCTTGTTGCTTCGGTCTTCCACTTTAGATTTATTTGTGAATTACATATTTTAGCTATAAGGGATTCTCGTCTAGAACGCTGTAGAGTAATATAAAAGCTATAGGGTACATCAATTTATTGTTATTTAAGCGTATTTCAGTCATTTAAGCATTTTTTTGTAGTTTTGATTACTTGAGCAAATCCCTGTGAAAGTCTTCAATTATTCGAACTTTTTAATGCATGAGAAATTGTTATGTTAACTGAGGTTACAACAGAATTTGCGTAGGCTATTTATACACAGCTCTACTGACAGGTTCTATATCCACATATGAGCACACATATGTATGTATATTTATACTTACATATATCTGAGAAGACCTAACCTCACTTTGGTTGAAATGCTAGTTTGCTAAAAGGTAGTTTTTAGTTAGCTTCTGAAGAGAAAATTACATTTCAACTATTTGCGTGCACGAATCCGGAAATACCATTCAATATCTGCTGTGAGCAAATAACCCACACAAGTTTATTTACAAGCGCTTAAGCACCAATTCAATTTGTACAAAATGAATGTGGGAGTTGATCCCAAATTTACGGGAGAAGCTTTGTATAAACCAGTTAATCATATGCAAGTATTATCAATTCATTTTCGGTAAGCCGCAAATGACGTTGACGAAGAGAGAGTTTATTCAAATACTCACATATAATAAGTGGAGAAATTTGTTAACATAGTTTACCGTAAAAGGATGGAACTAAATGAAAAAAAAGTGGAAATGTTAAACAAAATAAAAAATGTAGATAATAGAGCTATTAGGTAGCTTTTAGAGCAGCTTAATTAAATAATCAGATCTTGTAAAATTTTAGAAGATTTTCCTCAAGTATATTTAAAATTTGTTGAAGAGAATACATTTTTTTACAAGTCTATATTTCCCTTCCAGAAGCACTATCATACTAAGTATTTTCTAAATAAGTGAACTAACACAATAAGATCTCACAAATTCTCCGCTAAACGTGACGCAAATCTATCAGAACGGCGTTTGAATACCGTACTTTCATAAAGCTTTCGCATACTTAAATATTCATGAGTGATATGACCGACAAAATTAAGCTTAGACGAAATAAGAAGTTGCTGGCAGTTAAAAGAGCCAAAGGAGAAAGATATGGGTCTCCTACACTCTGCGGCCTTGGGCTTCGAACAGCTTTCAATTTTCAAATAACCGAAACATTGATTTCTAACTTAAAGAACCTTTAGGTTTCTAAAAAATGATTTAACGCCACTAAAAACCATTAAGCGAAAACCTATTAGTATCATAATTAAGAAGAAGAACTTTAGTTTGGTACTGGGTATCGCAGCAACAAGAAACACCCCTGGGCTAAATATTTTGTTAAGCTACTAAAAACTACAAAAAGTGCGCTAAATGAATAACTAAATTCGACAGACATTAAATTTTACACCCGAGATGGTATGAGAAGGCTTAATGATAGCCAAGGTAAAAACTGAACGATGAGCGTGGCACCACCCACTGTTAGGTGAAATGACATTTATTGGGACCCGCCCGACCCGATTTCAAAAAAAACGTTGTACGTGACATTCTTCTTACATTCCTTCAGTTTGAAAATGGGTGAAATAAGACTGCAAATACGCCTACTACCCAGACAACACAAATTTAAATCCCATCTGATTTTTTTCTTTCTTGGACAATATTTCCCTTAGCTCGCATATAACTAACACTAAGATTTTCGAACTTCCAGGCGACTTTATACCGCAGATATAAGCCAATATGGAAGCTGCAAGAGTATGAAGGGTTTGGTTATACCAAAACTAAAAGCCAGGGAAATTCCTTTAGGTGCTGGCAAAACTTTATATTGAAGATGTTGGGAAAGAATTCAACATTCGTTGCTCGATTGTTAATAAATTAAAATATGTTTTGATATCTTCTAACATTTTCAAATGAGATACATATGTATTAGGGTGTGTCATTCTGAGGCAACCTTTTTTTCAACTGAAAAACAGGCTCAAAACTTTCCAAAATGTGTAAAAAAAGTCACTCAAAAGATGAGCTCTTAATATTAATATTAAGAGATGCCTCTTTAAAATTTTTTGTTTTCCATATAAATTACATAGAAAAAAAATCATTTTTTTGTGGCGGTTATTGTGCGGAGGTTTTATATGTGCACGCGATGGCTGTCAGTAGGGATGGTAAACTCGATTCCGATTCTAGTCGAGAATCGAGTTTTCTCGTTAAATAATCGATTTTTCGAAATCGATCTTCAGTAGTCGAAGTCGATTAAGAATCGCTTCTTGATATTCGCGTAGGCCCTTTTAACATTTACTACAGTGGCCATATAAAGGAGGGCAAATTCGGTGGGGAGAGAGACTCCATCACCGAGTCCCGAGTATCAAAACGAAATTCTTTAACGTAGTGTGAAATTTACACTAAGGCTCTGACCGAAGAGAAAGACAATGTGACCAACGATGCATATCAACAAGCACAAGGAAGTTCGACGCCGAAAAGCTTCAATCACAACAGAAAACTGTACGATTTTCTACTCCACGAAGCCATAGGTTTTCGTAGAAGTCAAAACAACAGCTGGTACTATGAGAAGTGCGTAGAGAAAACAGACTGCCTACCTCGCAACGTTATAATCGACCATAACACGTGCGGGATGGGATATATACTGAAAGATGAAGAGAGAAGCAAGACGCATTTGCAGACAAACAAAAAAGGATAAGCCAACAACGGTATAGCTCGAAAATTCAACGAAAAGATTCGACGAGTAACAGAAGGTTTTTAGAACCCCCAGAAGTGATCTTGTGACTCATGCCCAGAGCATACTAAAATTATGGAGGGAACACTTCTTCAGCCTGTTGAATGGCATTGAAGCCATAACATCAGGAGAAGTCGAACCCGATTCTCCAATCGATGACGATGGAGCAGACGTTCCATCGCCCGACGATTAAGAAGTTCGAATAGCAATTACCCGTCTGGAGAACATCAAAGCGGGGAAGGTTGATGGATTGCCTGCCGTGCTATTCAAATACGGCAGCGAAGAGCTGATAAGGAGCATGCATCAGCTTCTTTGTAAAATATGGTCGGATGAAATCATGCCCAACGATTGCAATTTAAATGTGCCCTTCCAAATTCACAAAAAAAGGATTGCGCCAACTACCGTGAAATAAGCCTCGTCAACATCGAATAAAATACAACAAACTGATAAGGTTCGATAAGTGAGGCATTAGACCTGAAAAATCAACAATAGACCAGATATTCAAGATGCGCCAAATGTTGGAAAAGACCGTGAAATGAGAATCGACACACTCCACCTCTACGTCGATTACAAAGCTGCTATTGACTGCACAAAGAGAGCTGCGTTTATTCCGCGAAACTAATACGGCTGGGTAAACTGACGTTGAGCAATAAGAAAAGCTTCATCAGGATCAGGAACGACTTCTTCGAGCCGTTCGATATCAACCGAGGTTTCAAACAAAGCGTCTTCCTTTCATGCAAATTTTTCAATCCACTCTTGGAGAAAATAATTCGAGCTGCAGAACTAAATAAGGCGTACGCCGATGACATCGATATCATTGGCCTTAATAACCGCGCCATTACTACTTCTTTCTCCAGGTTGGGCAAAGAAGAGAAGCAAAAGGATCTGGTGGTGAACGAGGGCAAGACGAAATTCTGAAAGTATTCGACGCAGTATTCGCTGGGAGAAGCACAGGAATAGGAAGACATCCACTCTATTAGAAAAACCAGGTGCAGAAGGGCATAGCTTCGCGTGGAATCTCCAATTGGCGCCACATTGCGAAAAGAAGAAACGACTGGCGCGCTGTTGTCAACTCGGCTAAAACGTCGTAAGCGGTGTATAGAAGAAGAAGAAGATACAAGCAACCGTTAGGTGAACTAAACTACTATATTCTGTGGCAACATGCAGCCAGAGCATTAAACAAATTTAAACTCTTTTTCTTTACTTCAAAATCTAGGCCTTTAGGCTTTAAACAAATAATTTCAAATATATTTTATAGCAAGTAGTTACTGAAATTAACATAAAACATTTACAACCTCTTATTGCATTGGGACTCCTGCTCTAACTCACTTTCTTTTTATTTACACACTATATTGTTTTTATGTATTATATATTAACCAGAGAATATATATGAAGACAATATGGTGTGTTAGTATTGGGAATAAAATTAATAACGCATTTTATATGTAAACAGGCATTTATGCAAAATGTTCGACGCTTTACATAAATTTACTTGCAATACTCTGGAAACAAATGTTATGCAAAATCGCTCTGAATACACTTTCCACTTCTCATACAAGAAAACAATATTCTTGACAGCTAACGCTGCAAAATACAACAAATAGCCGTGGCTTGATAATCCTTGAAAATTCAAATATTAGCTAGCATTTTCTGTAAACTTTAAGTTTTAAGTACAAAATTTCGTTTTAATAGTGTTATAATACTTTATAATGTTTTACTCTTCAGCTCAGCCATTTTCAATACGTGCATTTCTCTCACCTCTATCCACTTAGCCTCACGGTTCGTTCTACGAATGTATCATCTTACCCATACTCGGTGGCGTATCCATTCTAACTCGTTGCAAAGA
Organism: Bactrocera dorsalis; assembly: GCF_023373825.1. NCBI lineage: Eukaryota > Metazoa > Arthropoda > Insecta > Diptera > Tephritidae > Bactrocera > Bactrocera dorsalis. The sequence goes on along the minus strand of NC_064303.1, from coordinate 81,107,958 downwards.
AGTCATCCGCTTATCAGATGAAAGCGTTTCCAGGATGCCGTTAGTCGCTTTGGCGCACAGCAAAAAAACTCTTTAACAAGGACGTCGGAAAAATATGAAACAATATTTTACACGTTCACACATTCCCCGCTGCCGACACACTGCCAAGTTGGCCAAGTTTTGTTGCGGCGATGTGTCTTGTGTTATGTCTCAACAATAAACAACAACAACAGCAACAACGCTCAAATGGAGTAGAACTGGATATAAGCAAACGGTTGGCGGCAACAGTTGCTCTCAGGTGGTTAATGTGCAGCACTTTGCCACTTTGCCTCCACGCCACACAGCCATTTGGCTGCCATCGTCAAACTTCTTTTTAGTTTTACTAGGTTTGCTGAAGCTTCGTAAAAATATTTCTAGAAAATATTATCGATTTCATTTCCTGCTTTCTTTTACTTATGTCTTCTTGCACCTCCACAAACATTGATATTATTACTCCGTTTTCATTTGTATATGATATGTCCATGCGATTAGGTGCGTATATAGCTATGTATGTATACAGTACATGGTATCGTGTCTGGCACACCAGCGCATTTAGAGCAGATAAATTTCATAAATATTTCATTGGCTTAAAGAGATTTAAAAACTTTTATATTTGCTTTTAATAATCTTTGAAGAGGTAGCAAGAACCAAGTATACTTTCTTCATTAATATTCCAAAACACTATTATAATCAAAACTTATGGAAATGGAGATACGATAGTTTCGTTACTTTTTTTTGAACGGCGTCTGAAAAATTATATGATATCGTAAACGAATCGAAGAGATTCGTTGTGTAGCGTACTAACTCTTGTTCCTCCTGCAAACTCAAACACTTCTATTGCAAAAGAGGCAGCGCTTTGACTCCCAAGAACATTTACTCACTGACAGAGAGTTTGAAAGAATGTTGATTGCTCTATAAATTATCTTCAGTCAGGTAATGTTTGTACGTTTTCAAAATCTAAGTCTAACATAACAACCAAAAATACTTCATGTCTTTAAAGGATTGTAGCTAGTTGTTCGGATACACCCTAACTAAGCCTTTACTTCCTTATTCCAGTATATTTTCTATGGTGTTATATGGTGTTTTATATTCGGAACAAATAACATATTTTAATGCACAAATATATCAATTTCCGTTATTTTGTTTTCATTTCGTCATTTATACTTTCCGATAGTTTGATTTCTAACCACAAGAGAAGCACTTGAATGTGCATTAGAGCGTGTTGATTTTTACCCTATGCATATGCGCCATCGGACAACTACATCACATATTCCCCAAATGGCCGATAATTCAGTTTCTTAATTTTCCGAATTTGTGCCACTGTTTTCAACCTCAACCTGATTGATTATTTTCTGTCCTTTAAATTTTACGCAAATTTTTTATTGTGATTAATCATACAGAATTTTACTAGTCATTTTTCTAATTATATAGAATTATAGGGTGGATGTCTGATCAGACTTTTGAGAGGCTCATTGTGATATCATCGGGTATAAAATCTCACACATACTAACACGTCAACTCGGAACCACCCTGTGGTCTTGATGCAGCTCGTCAATTCATAAATACGAGAAACCCGCAGCCAATAGTTGCGATTTTTCCAAATCCTCTCAACTGCATAGAATATAGAGTTTCGTCTTCCTCCTATTGGCATTTAAAGGCAATGACCTGTTAACACTATAACTATGTCCAAGTAGTATAATAGTAAATATTACCACTAATATATCATGACATTGTTTTTACTTTTTTGCTGAAACGCCAAGAGACATTAGTGATTTCATAGCCGCTTGACTATCCATAAAAATAAATACAAGGTGCTTGGTTTTTTCTGCTTCAATACAGCTTTTCGCACGGTCCAAAAGCATGTCGAACGGGTGTTTCAGCTCGTTGGCCGGTGTGGCCGCCAGTATGCCGGTGCAAGCCATTTGAATGATCTCTACATCTGCATAACGCTTTCCCTTCATGGGCAAATGCATTTTTCCGAAAAGGAAGAAGTTGCACGGTGCCATATGAGGTGAACACAGAAAGTGGTTAATGGTAAGATGTGATTTTTGGTCAAATAATCGGTCACCAGCGTCGATCGATGAGACGGCGTATTATCGTGCAACAAACGCCAACTTTCATCTTCGCGATATTCGGGCCAAACACATCTTTCGTAAGCCCAAATGTTCCATCAAAATGTGATAAATGGATGTTTTGGAGATGTTCAATTCTATTTCCATGAATTTCAAAGATGACTTCGGCAGATTTTTGATCGGTATTCGTCGTCACAGGTCTTCCGCTGGCTGGCTTATCCATGGTGTCGTTTTCACTCGCTCTGAATCGTCGAAATCATTCCTCCGCAGTTCGAAGTGATAGCGTACCATCCCCCAAAACAAGTCCATAACTGTTGAACGCAATATCCCAACTCATCATGCATAGCGTCGTTTTATAGGTTATGTCAAGACCTTTCAAAGACGTATAGTATTGCCAGATACGAGCTCTGTAGCGCTTCCTACATAGCCGAGAAAGGCGGAGGCGAGATATTTGACAACCTAATAATTTGCATAGCATACTTAGCTGATAAAATTGGCTCGTCGCTTAACTTCGTATACGAAACATTAATTATCCTAGGTTATGTTATTCTTAACATTAATTCAGTTGCATTTACACTCTCACAAGATGTTGCTACATAGTATAATTGTTTCGTTCACCAAACGGCTGCTGGTGTCACCTAAAACTAATCCAGATAGATATGGGGCTATATAACGGGTGGGCCATCTAACGTTTTAAATTTGAATTATCTATATTTCGACATTGGAAACATCAATTACCGCGAGCAACTTTGCGACGAATTTTGAAAAAAAAGACCTTGGTGGAACAGCTGAAGCCACTTAACCACCCGAGCCGTCTATAGTTCGCAGATTCGTTTGACAGAGGATGGTAAATTTTACCGAAAAATCATATTTTCAGACGAGGCTCATTTCCACCTCGATGGTTACGTTAACAAGCAGAATTGTCGCATTTGGGGCACAGACAACCCTCACGTAATCATCGAGAAGCCAATGCACCCAGCACGAATCACTGTATGGTGCGGATTTTGGTCTGGTGGAATCATCGGCCTATTTTTCTTCGAAAATAAAGAAGGAACCGCCGCAACCATCAATCGTGAGCGATATCGCGCCATGTTAACCGAATTTTTTTTTTTTTGGAAAATTGAAGAGGAAGACTTGGACAACATTTGGTCCCAGCAGGATGGCGCTACGTGCCATACAACAAACGCTACACTCAATCTTTTACGCCCAATCTTCGAAAATCGCATAATCAGCAAAATAAGTGATGTAATTGGCCTCCCAGAAGCTGCGATTTAACTCCGTTGGACTATTTTCTGTAAGGTGCTTTTAAAGATAAATGTTACGCCAACCATCCAAAAACAATTCAAGATCTAAAGTACGAGATTCAAGCTGCTGTAGCTGCCATAAGGCCTGAAACCATCGAGAAAGTACATCAAAATTGGGTGGATCGGATAAGCTACTGTAAACTCAGCCGTGGTGGTCATTTGTCCGAAATTGTTTTCCACAAATAAATTTCATAAAACAACCTTTTAAATAAATGTTAGACCTTTGAAAAATATCAAGCCGTTTTTTTTATTGACTTTTTAAATTTAAAATTTTAAATGGCTCACCCCATACATATAAAAAGAACTTCTGTCTGTTTGCCCGTGCAAACGATTATATATATAGTATATGTCTTGACGCACAAGGAAGGTAGGTATTGCAGATGGGCGTAATCAGATCACTGCCAAGTCCACAAAACGCCATTAAACAAAAACCTATAATAAATTTTTTTTGCAAAACATGGGCGAGGTTTCGCTCTCTAAAAGGTTTAATGAACACATTTTTCAAACCATTAAGGTTAAACTAATCAAATTCGCTCACAACAGTATCTAAAGCACTTCAACCGGAAATCGAAACTAAAAGCGCAATAGGTGAAATCACATACACATCTTGAGACTCGCCCAAACCTATCTCAACTTAATTTAGCACATAGTATTCTCCTGATATTTCTTTGTGACAGTGCGAGATTGACGAAATTAGACTACAACCACGCCTTATTCCCATATAACACAATTTTAAAGCCCATTTGATTCCACTGATTCACTTTCTCTTCTTTACTCATAACAGTTAATTTTCTTAGCTAAACCAGAAACAAGTGGGAAAGGGTACTGTAATTTTCATTGAGATAACTACAATATTGGCCGATATATCTTCACCTAGAGGTTCCAAAACCTTTATATTAGGTAAATGAGGCTAAAGTTAGCATTGACCTGATTCAACCCATTTTTAATACATTACAATTACTGTTGTCACGAATTCTTTCAATTTCAATTGTATATTTTACACATTGACCAATACTTTAAGTCAAAAGCCATTTTTAGATAGTGGAGTCCTCATATTCGGTACCTAGGGGCATGAACAGTTTTGGTTGTATTTGGACAATTTTGAGCCATAAGGTGTCACACCTAAATGAATATAATTAGTGTAAAACATTATCCCGTTATAATTATTACTTATTGACTCGTGTACTGGACAGTTATACAAGCAAGTAGAGTTTTTAGTTATTGTCCGATTTCTCCCATTTTCCTAAAGTAACATAAAAATATGACAGGAATGTAACGTACCAAATTTAGTTGAAATCCGTCGGTCGAGTACCGAGATATGTGATTTAATAAAAAAGCTTCCGTAAAGCCTTCTCATACCATCTTGGAGGTAAAATTTATTGTCTCTGGCGGAATTATTTATTGATTTCTTGCGCTTTTAGTAGTTTTAAACAGTAAAGTTATATGGGGAAAGAGCGTAGTTATCTTCCGATTTCATCCATTTACACACTATCGATAGGATTTCTTGTATTTGATTAATATATTTTGATTTTTATAGCTTTAGCAGTTTAGGGGATAGGTACATTCAACTCATTAGAGGGCGAAGCCACGCCCACTTTTCAGAGGTGACGCTTGCTACTGCCATCTCTTGTGCCGAATTACAGTTGTATGTCTTAATTTCCTGTTGTTTAGTTATGGGACTTTATATGTTAAATACTCAATATCGGTGATTGTATGTGAGGTACTTTAATGGGGCTATCGAAGCCTTTTATTAGTCAGCAACATGTTAGTTGTACGTAGTATTGACAAAAATAGACAAAGTCAAGTCACTCTTACCCTACATGATTAAAAAGTTTTAAATCCTTATTGTGATTCGCTGAACCAGAAGAGGTGGATTTTTCTGAATTGGGCACGTCGGTCACGATTTCATCCGACCAAATCTTGCAAAGAAGCTGATGCATGCGCCTTGTCAGTTCTTTGCCGCCATAGTTGAATAGCGCGGCCGGTAATCGATCCGCCCCTGCCGCTTTGTTGTTCTTCAGACGAATAGTTGCGTTGCTATTCGAACCTCATCAAAGTCGGGCAGTGGAATATCTACTCCATCGTCATCGATTGGTGAATCGGATGTTCCACTTTCCCTCCACTGCGATACGGCAGTCCATTGTACCTGCTGTTCTTTCGACCTTTCCGAAAATGAATATTTTTCCTTGGAGCTGTACGTAAGAAGCTTGAAATACCGTCCCTAATGTCGAATTGCTCAGAGAGCCGTTTAGCTGTCGGTTGTGATAGTAGTTTCTACCTTTCCTGTGTTTTTTGACAGACGTTCTTTGCTGTACCGAGGCCGGTGTGTATCTTCGCTACAACCGCTACAACAAAATAGTGGTCTGAATAGTAGTTTCTCGTCTTCGTACTTTTCCTGTTTTTGTTGACGGAAGTGCTTTGCTGTACGGAGACAGACGCTTATCTTCGCTACAAAGAGATTGTGGTCCGAGTCACAACTTCACAACATGGTCGATCTGGTTTTGATCAACCTCAACCCATTTGGAGAGGTTCCACCATGGAGGCTGAATTTTCCAACTTTGGTCATAACGTCATATATCAATGAAATAACCTGACCATTTAACTCTAATGTGAATATGTCGACTGAGTACATCCTATATACTATATGTTAAGTTTGCGTATTATAGCTTCTATAAGGAATCTTAAGGCTTTATTGCTTCAATGCAGAGGAAGTAAAGGTTTTTTCTTATTTTTTGCTCAAAATGAATCAAATTGATGTCTAGCATCATTATCAATTCTCAACGCAGCTTACATATCTTCCATAAATGTAATAACCAACTGTAACTGCTACCAATTCAGTAATATGAATTTATTTCCAAAGCGCATAGATCAATCTTAACCTCAGTCATCGCCGACATTTTGATATACTTATATATCACAATATTAGATAAATCTCAGGTGTAGTAAAAGGTATTATACCTTAAAAAATCGCATTTTGGTATCTGTATTTTGTACCTTCTTAAGAAAAATGTTTCCTAAAGACTTCACTCATAGCTTCTCATTTTATTTCGTTTTGTCATCCGAATTTTGAAACCATACGTTGCCTAAAATTTAACCATTCCACCATTAATATTTCAAAACTCATACATACACAAAGTCTTCTTGCGATTGCTAGTTTACATGCGTTCGCCGTATTTTTACACGCAATGACAAAAATTGGATATCTATCATGTGTTGCATCGCTTGAAACATATCCCGAGGCAACGCTTTACAATACTCACATTATTAGTATTAATTGGAGTTGTCAAATGTTATTAGCTTCAATTAGAGCACCCGAGAGATGAGCTGTCGGCTCACAGCCCTTCCAATGCGATCCGCTCCTGTTTGCGCGCATTTCAGCAGATAATATCAAAAGCCCAAACGTAAAGAGTACATCCGAAAATATTGTAGCACAAAAAGAAGAGGATATTTTTCCAGTTGCTTGACATGCAATATAAGCATAACGAGTGGATATCAATGAAAGCGTCCGAGAAGAAGTTGCGAATCAACGATATTTAATATCGCAAGAGATATTGCAATATATACATATATGTACATATATCTACATAAACGTATAGCGTATGCGAAAAAACACAAGCAGACAGCGGAGTAAAAGTCGAAAGCTAAAGGCTAATAAATTAAAACGATGCCGCTCTTATGGAGGAACCTCAATAACAATAATGGGGGATGGTTGGAAATGAAAAAAGAACCACACATGCGGTTTGACCCAGCTCAACGTCGTTTATAGTAGCCACCGAGGCAAAACAGAGGCGACAAGCATAAAACCACCATCAGCTTCAGTTTTGTCGGCACACGCCTACGCTGCCAGTGACATTCACTTCTGTTGGGTGCATTAATAAACATTCTTAAAGAGGCGGAAAGTGGCACTCAGGCGCACGTACAATGCACAGCTCAATAGGAAGGTCTGTTGATAGTACTAGCGTAAAATAGTGAATAGTTTTTTTTTTTTATTCTGCAAAAAATTGTCATTAATAGTTTGCTATTAAACGTAGATGTGGACTAGATTCCGGCAACAACTAATTAAATTTTACTTATTACCTAACATATCAACATATAGGGTTTGTCCGGAAAGTAATAGAACTGAGTCGATTTAAAAATATTTATTGAACCAATCATTACAATTCTGGTAGAGCTTTCAAAATAGGCTCCATCTGTGTCGATGCAGCGCTGCCAGCGCGATTTCTAAGCATTTAAGGCGTCACGGAAGGCATTCTCCGGAATAGCCGAGGTACATGCTGCTTGTATCCCCTCTGTCGTCTCAAAATGCTTCCCCTTCATGGGCTTTTTTAGGAAAGCAAACATAGAAAGTCAGGGGGTCACATCTGGGATGTAGGGCGGCTGCGGAAGCGTTGGAATGTCGACCTTGGTTAAGTAGCTATAGTCCTCAGTGACCACTTTGGGGCCATCTTCGTGACAACTTGCGCATGTTCAAGTACGAGTACTCAGTTACAATGTCATGAATCACAGATTTTGATAAATTTAACATCTGGGAAATTAAAAAAATACTTAGTCGACGGTCTGAGTTCAAAATTTTGCGCACACGAGTCACATTTTCGGTGTTTGTCGAAGTCGCAGGTTTCCCAGCACGGTCTTCATCAGCGAGCTCTTTCCTGGCCCTTCAAAACGGCCTTGAGTCACCGAAACACGCAATTTCTTGCTAAAGCACCATCTGGGTAAGCCTGTTTGATCATATCAGGGAAATATGTCAACCAGAAGATCGGCATCCAAGCAATTATTTATACAAATGGTATATATATGCATATATAATAACTCAAGCACTGACCGACATATTTGGCATAAGGTGGCAGTATCGATACGCGATTGCCCGATGCAGCATGAGATGGTGCGCTATCGTGGTGCAAAAACCAAGAGTTTTCGGCCCACAATTCTGACCTCTTGAGGCGAATAGCTACACGTAGACATCTTTCAAAATCGCCTGCAACGATCCAAATGATATGCCCAAACTATCAGCAATGTCTCTAATAGTTAATAAACGACTTTCAAGCACCATTTGTTTGACATGTTCTACGTGATGTTCATCAGTCGATGTTTTTGGCCGATTCGAAACCACATTTTTCTCAACCCTCTCACGACCGACTTTGAACTCGTTATACCACTTATAAATACTTTTAAAAGACATAGTTTGATCCCCAAATGCTTTTTGTAAAATCTTAAATGTTTTTGCAGGAGAAATTTCATTCCGCAAACAAAATTTAATCGCACTTTCTTTAAATCTCTCTTCAATAAATTGAGACATAATAAAAATCGAAGAACTCATTTTTAGAGCCCACAAAACGACGCGTATCTCAGATAATAATATGAACTTGACATGAAATTTAGCATAGATGTCACTAACGGTAGTTCCAACCTACAGAAAAAGGAATAAGCCGATTCGAAAAACACACGAAGTATAAATTAAAAATTCACCTTTCAAGTTGATCACAGTATTATCTGTGTATGAATTGTATATAAAATTGCTTGCATTACGATCTTCTGGCTTATGTTTGACACCTTAAGTTAAGCTAATATATAAAATTATATTGATTCCTGCAAGTTGGAAGAATATAAAATGTTCGGTTGCATCCAAACTTAGCCCCTACTTACTTGTTTCAATATTGTGTTAAATTATGCCAATAGATGAAGGTATTTCCGCAGCTTTGATACTTGAGGCTGCAAGAGTATGAAATCTTCTATAAAGACATCTGAATGTATTTCCCCGGCTGCGAAGTGTACACTAACTTTTGAGGTCAAAGAGTTTAGGAGATATTTATTTAGGATATTTACCATATGACTATTAGAGGACTTTAATAAGGGATAACTATTGGGGTACCAGAATACATATATGAAAATGTATCTATTAGTACGAACAAACGAATGAATGTATTATTTTGTTAAAAGTTGTTATTATTATTTTCGTTAAAAAAAAAGTTATCGACTTTTCTCTTCACTTCACTGCTGATAATGATAGTGTAGACATTATTTCTGCCCTAACTGCCCAATTTCATGACTGATTTCACTGATTACCGAAAAAATGAGTTCTACGTGCCTAACTAAATGAAATGCAAAAAAAAACTGCAAGCTGTTGCAATTAACACTTCGGAAAATGTGGCTGGAACGTGCCTCATTCGTTTTTCCTGTGAAATGTAGCATGTACAATGAGTACGTTAGTATGCGTGTTTGCTGTAATGCGATTTGCCCAGACGTCAGTCGGACGCGCCAAAGAAATCTGCTAAAAGAAATTGTTAAAAAAGTTAATGCGAGAGCATACGAAAACGCCCCATAAAGCTATTGCAGAAAAACGAAACAGCTTATTTAAATGGGATTTAAAGCGAAGCTATGATTTTTCAGTAATCTGGCGATATAGATATAAATTGAATGGATGTTTTGCCACCTTCTAAATGTGGAAAATATAACTAAGTTTTGACTTAAATTCGTGGAAATTGTCTTTGGTGAAAATTTGTGGCAAAGGTACGCAGGTGTGGTTGCAAATATACCGGGAAATATGACGTGACTTAACTACCAAGATAATTAAATTTGATCTCTCTCTCCTAATTCATCAATTAAACTGTTTTTACAATTATCTAACCGCCATGCCACTGTGAGTAATTCCTCATTGGCTCACAAGCAACTTCATTATAATTCAATATACCGCCCTTTAGTTGATTTTTTTTCGATGAAACATTACAAAAAAAGATATAAGTAATTTATATTATTTTCATGACTTTTTTTTCGTTTAAAAAGATTATTTCGACTTAAGCTAAGCCAGAAATAAAACCCAAATATAATTTCCCATCACATCGATATTTCAAAAATGTTTATGGTCAAAAAAGGCTGAAACCTTCAATAAGTTGATCAAATTAACTAAAACTATTTCTAATTACTAAAGTCAACTTCACCCACTGTACGATTTAACTCAATTATAAACCACAACACATTTTTATTGAAATTCCTTTACTTAATCAGAGTCGTATTATGAGCAGAACAAACAAAACAGAACATGAACATATTTATCAATTAATAATTGAGAATGTGCCACACATTTAACAATTTAGTTATAAACAGGGTGTTCCAAAATGAACGCAAGATTTAAATTTGCCGCCATTTAAAAATCTCTTCACAGTTGACGAAGTTAAAAAACTACTTCAATCATATTTTCTATGGCATTTTCGAACTGCAGCCGGCAAGCTTGGATTATTATTAAAATATTGTTAAATAATGATAACAGGTCGATCTAGCATTACACCATTTATGCTTAGCCTAAACTGTTAGCTTTAGATTCGCTTTTTATGGCTTCCACACTTTATTACATAAATTACGGCAAATTTAAGCCTTGCGTTAATTTTGGGACAACCTTTATCATAAATTACGATCAATTACAGAGGGAAGTTTTAGAGTAATATTTGATTTAGAATAGCTGTCAAGCCAATTATCAAAGTAAACACATGCGTTTGACTTTCATGTACCGTATATTTTGACAACTAGCCATGCAATGACTTTCAACGAACCAAAATTAAAATTTGTGGAAATTCATTTTTATAGCAATTAACGAAGTGCTTTGCATACTCTTCGGTCCGCTGTTCAAGCTATGATTTGAATTGGCTTCAATCGTCCATGAATTGTATATCTGTCTTTATTATTTTACTGTCAATATTTGACTCGTATAATACAGGGATTTTTTCAAGCTGTAAAAGCTGTTGGCAAGTCATCAAGCTTGTATGAGTTCTCGTATTATCCTGGTGGAATACTACACTATTTCTATTGATCTGGTCTCTTCTATTTGAGTCCATCACTCAATTCGTCCAGTTGATCGTAATACATTTCAGAATTAATCGTGGTATTGCCAGACACAAGCTTAAGCTACACCATCGCTTTGAAATCCCACCAAGCAGATAACATAACATTTCTTTAGTGACTAAGGGCCTCTGAAGTTCTTTGATCTGGTTTATCCTTTTAAATCTCTTGAGCTTACATTTTTATAAGCAGCCCACTTTTTGTCGGCAATTCTTTGACGTTTGATAAGCAATTTCTTTTCTGCGAGAAACTTAAATCAAGCTTAGAAGTTGATCCTAGACGTTTTATTTTTTATTTTTCCGCAATCTCTCGAGTTGTTATTCGACAACTTGCATCAACCAACACCTTATTTTTTCCACGCTCCCTTTTTAATTCGAACTGCACTTTGATTGTTTTACAGTGCGATCGTTGTTCTTACTTGGAGGGTTGTCATTCTGATGGCGACTATCATGAATACCGCAAATACTGTAACACACTTATCGAAATGCTTAACCTAAAATCCAAATTTATGGACTCAACGACTCGATCTGAAATTTTGCAGACGTCCTTTTCCCCTTGGTGCTCTTTTGTTGGAAACACCGATATATAGGGTGGGCCATCTAACGTTTTAAATTTGAATTATCTATATTTCGACATTGGAAACGTCAAATACCATTCGGAAAGTGACAGATATTCATTAAAAAGTCTAAAATTTACGAAATGAGTCGCTATTCACTATTCTACAGTTCGCACATTGGGCAGAAGATCGTTTGACCGAGGATGGTCAATTTTACCGAAAAATCATCTTTTCGGACGAGGCTCATTTCCACCTCGATGGTTACGTTAACAAGCAGAATTGTCGCATTTGGGGCACAGAAAACCCTCACGTAATCGTCGAGAAGCCAATGCACCCAGCACGAATCACTGTATGGTGCGGATTTTGGTCTGGTGGAATCATCGGCCCATTTTTCTTCGAAAATGAAGAAGGAACCGCAACCATCAATCGTGAGCGACATCGCGCAATTTTAACCGAATTTTTCTTCAAGCAAATTGAAGAGGAAGACTTGGACAACATTTGGTTCCAGCAGGACGGCGCTACGTGCCATACAGCAAACGCTACACTCAATCTTTTACGCCCTATCTTCGAAATTTAAAATTTTATATGGCCCACCCTATAGATCAGCATAAAGTGCTTGCATGTACAATTTATGTACAATTTTTCATTTGACGAGTTCTGCACGACATTTGACATGTACTATTGTCGAAGGCAACGGTATGTTGCCGGTAGATGTCGGTAACCTTAACGTCAAGAGGAAGCTTGACTTAGCACACGATTTGTGACCTTTTGGGTCCGCATGTTAGAATCAATTGTCTCTAAATTGTTTTATGAACTGTAGCAAGCCACGACGAATTCGGTAATCTAACGTGTGTGGTTTAATGTTTCGTGCTGATAAGACAGTCATGCCTCAAGAGCTACAAACCCACTTGCACCATTGACGAGTTGTGTCTGAGTATGCTTACAAAAAACGTATGCTTGAGAAATTGGATAAAGAATTGATTAAAGAAGTTTATCATTACTAAAAATGTTCTGTATTTTATTAATTTAAATTTATCTGCTCCTCTAAAAATTTACCCTACAGTGTCTGAAATTTCCAATTTATAAATTAACAATCTGAAATCATATCACTCACAACATCAATCAGCCCGCCAAAGCGCTTGTGTGATTTACCTGTTTTGATTTGAATAAACTGTAATAATTATGCGGTTTTGAAATTAGAATACCAGTAAGGGCCATTGTACGAATTTATCCGAATAAATTTCCGACGAATTCTGAAGTGAATTCTAATGCGAACTCGCTGTCCAACCACTACACATATTTATACAATACAAAATGTATGGATATGTATGTTGTTATAGAATTGAGTGTATGTGTGCGCATATTAATTTTAATAAAAATGCAAAATGTTGCAAAGTGTAATAATGACTTTCAATTTATATAGTAAATTGTGATTTTAAGCACAGAACTATGCGGTATACTGGCACATGCCATATAAGTATGTACATATGTATACAGACAAGCATATGTTGGTATGCGCATATGCAAGTGCTTAGTACGTGATTATGATACAGCCATATACTATATATACACACCTACTTATGTATATACATATGTATGCGCATACGATTGAAACAAATCATTATTATTCATTACGTAAATGTCACAGATGCTGGGCGCACGCCTGCGCGCACGCACATACATAAATGTTCATACACATACGAACCTATGGATATAGGTATGTAAACATGTCAATGCTTTGGAGTATATGAGCCATGGCGCATTAGAATATGCGGCTATGCAACTATGCTACCGCACGCGCAGTGGTCGCTGCCACAAGCAATTCAATTTATTTCAATTGCTGCAATTTCCTACAGCATCGGGCACTGTACCAATTGCAACAGTAACAACAACAACGTCAGCAAAAAACGGTACATGACAGACGATGGCGCATAACATAGCAATACAAGCAGGCAACAGCAGCAAAAACAACTCCTACTGCCGTCCACGACGACGACGACGACGCAAACACCCAAACACCGAAACTAATGACAATGCAGCACATTGCATTTGGAATGCCATTTACTACTAACGGGTGATTTTTTTGAGGTTAGGATTTTTCATGCATTAGTATTTGACAGATCACGTGGGATTTCAGACATGGTGTCAAAGAGAAAGATGCTCAGTATGCTTTGACATTTCATCATGAATAGACTTACTAACGAGCAACGCTTGCAAATCATTGAATTTTATTACCAAAATCAGTGTTCGGTTCGAAAATTTTTTATCGACAAATTTTGTTCAGCGATGAGGCTCATTTCTGGTTGAATGGCTACGTAAATAAGCAAAATTGCCGCATTTGGGGTGAAGAGCAACCAGAAGCCGTTCAAGAACTGCCCATGCATCCCGAAAAATGCACTGTTTGGTGTGGTTTGTACGCTGGTGGAATCATTGGACCGTATTTTTTCAAAGATGCTGTTGGACGCAACGTTACGGTGAATGGCGATCGCTATCGTTCGATGCTAACAAACTTTTTGTTGCCAAAAATGGAAGAACTGAACTTGGTTGACATGTGGTTTCAACAAGATGGCGCTACATGCCACACAGCTCGCGATTCTATGGCCATTTTGAGGGAAACTTCGGACAACAATTCATCTCAAGAAATGGACCCGTAAGTTGGCCACCAAGATCATGCGATTTAACGCCTTTAGACTTTTTTTTTGTGGGGCTACGTCAAGTCTAAAGTCTACAGAAATAAGCCAGCAACTATTCCAGCTTTGGAAGACAACATTTCCGAAGAAATTCGGGCTATTCCGGCCGAAATGCTCGAAAAAGTTGCCCAAAATTGGACTTTCCGAATGGACCACCTAAGACGCAGCCGCGGTCAACATTTAAATGAAATTATCTTCAAAAAGTAAATGTCATGAACCAATCTAACGTTTCAAATAAAGAACCGATGAGATTTTGCGTTTTATGCGTTTTTTTTTAAAAAAAAGTTATCAAGCTCTTAAAAAATCACCCTTTACGAGTATGACCCGTCGGTGTACGCCGTCAACTGACCAATGATATGGCTGGCTGGTTGGCTGAGTAGCTCCCTGACTGCGCTGTTGTTCTGCGGCCAGCTGCCATCATTTGTGCGTGTTAATGCAACTTTGACAAATATGCAAATGTTTAGCGAAAAGTAGCCATTGGCATTGAGTTTCATCTCATTTTAATGCAAATTGAAACTTCAAATTTTTGGCCTCACAGCACTGCAATAATTGTACACAGCAGCGTTGGCATTTCGATCCGTGTTTATTGCGGCATTTCGCTTTGCACGCGATCAATGTACATTTTTATAAGTAGATTGATTCGACACATTAACAATCTTCAGAGGCATTGTCTAGTTGATATTCAAAGATCATAAATATAACACCCCTACTGCAGAAGGCTATTAGATCATACATAGATGCCGATATAAGGAGTTTTCAGTAGCGACGATACAAAAGTAGACCGATAGGGACAGGTTTCGGCAAATGCACAGGCGTCGGCCTTATTTTTTTCTTACCCTTTAGACATTTCTCTTCAGTAGGGTTTGCCATTTCATCACGGAGAGATATATGATCGAACAACGAGTCGAAATTATTAAAATTTATTACCAAAATTCGGAGTCAGTGGCTTCAACTTTAAAAGCGCTATGTTCAATTTATGGTCGTCATTAACGTCCTGTCAAATCAGCAATTGAGCGTGTAGGAGAAAAATTTGAATCTACAGACAGAGAACAAAATGTTCCCGTGTCTGTGAGACAAAGAAGTGCACGAGAATATTGCTGTCGTTAGTGCATCAATTGGACATCTCTGTGACGTCGTTGTGGCGAATTTTGCGAAAAGATCTTGGCCTACATCCTTACAAGATCTAATTGATGCAAGAACTGAAGCCGCTTGTCCACCAGAATCGTCGATGTTCGTCAATTGGGTTCAGCAAAAACATGAAAATGATCAGCATTTTCATTGAAAAATCATCTTCAGCGAAGAGGCATATTTCTGGCTGAATGGCTTCGTCAATAAGCCAAATATGTGTTATTGGTCAGGCAGCAATCCACCCGTACTCCATGAATCACCATTTAAACCAGAAAAAATTACGATTTGGTGCGGTTTATGGGCCGGCGGCGTCATTAAGCCGTACTTTTTCAGTGATGATCAAGATCGGCACGTTACTGTGATTGGGAGTCGCTACCGCTCAATAATAACCGAATATTTTTATTGAAAACCAAGTTTGGTTAGCGTTGGACTATTTCCTGGGGGGGCTATTGATGAACCTCGTACGAATATCGAGCAGTATCGGCTCATTTATGCTTGAAAACAGTCGAAAATCGGGTTGAGCGTCTTAACTTCTGCAAGCGTGCCCGTAGTGGTCATGTGAAATAAATCGAGTTCAATACATAATGGCACATTCGATGCCTTGCACAGGAATAAATAATGCCATTGACATTCCGAACCGTTTTTGTTTTGTTTAAAAAAAACTTTTGTATCGCTTTTATTGGAAAACCCGTTACTTGCGCTGGATACCATAACATGCATTTGCTTTGCGTATGGCTATTGAAGCCAGTATACTCGCAAAAAGGTGAGAAATATTCTGAGATTATGTTTTTGAGAAACAATTTTTGCGGAACTGCTCAAATTTGTGAGAGAAGTCGCAGACTTTTCAAAAGTTTTCAAATGCTACAGACTTTACCGCTGTAACCGCCGATACTAAATTTAAGTTTTAAAGTGTAATATTTGATTGAAATTTAAGAAATTTCGCAAGTACAGACATACACAAAAATCAGTTCGTCTCATCCTTTCGATCACTTTGATATTTTAGTTTGTCAAATATTTCCATTCCGCCTTTTTGACTTTTGAATTTGCTGCTATGTATAAAGTGCTACAGAGCCTGTATCTGGCACTACTATACATATTTGAAAAGTCTTGACATAACATACAAAACGACGCTATGCATGATTAGTTTGGATATTGCGTTCAACAGTTATAGAGCGTAAACATGGAGTTCACTAACACCGAAACTCGCGCTATTTTAAAGTTTTCCTTCGTTAAAGGCAAATCCGCTAGGGAAACGTTCCGTGAGATTAATGGTCTTTTGGGGGATGGTACTCTATCACTTCGTACTGCGAAGGAATGGTTTCGTTGATTCAGAGCGAGGGAAAACGACACCATGGATAAGCTAAATCATGGAAAACGTCGAGTTAGACCATCATGTGGCATCTCGTAATATCGCCCAGAAGATGCGAATTAGTCACCAAACCATCTGCAGATTGCTGGATACACAAAAAAACTTGATGTTTGGGTGCTGCATGAAACGGAATGAACTCGACTCATTTTTAAGGCGGATGGTGACTGGCGACGAAAAATGGATCACATACGATAATATCAAACGAAAGTGGTCGTGGTTGAATGCCGGTGAATCGCCCCAAATAGTGTCCAAGCCGGTATTGACGGCCAGGAAGGTTTTGCTGAGTGTTTAGTGGGATTGGAAAGGAATCATCCACTATGACCTGCTCCCATATGGCCAGAGGCTTCATTCTACCATCTACTGTGAACAACTGAACCGCCTGAACCAAGCGATGGACCAGAAGCGTCCAGAATTGGCCAACCGGAAAGGTGTAATGTTCCACCAGGACAACGCCAGACCACACACTTCGTTGATGACTCTTCAGAAGCTACGGGAGCTCGGATGGGAAGTTTTATCGCATCCAACATCCTGTTCCTGTCCATGGCGAACGCCCTTGTTGGTTGTAAAGTTGAACTCAGAAAAGGCGTGTGGAAAGTGTCTGTCTGAGTTCTTCGCAAATAATGGGCGGGGGGCTTCTACGAAGAAGGTATTATGAAGTTGACGTCTAGATGGACACAGAAACGAAACGGCGCATAATTGAACTAAATCCGACCACTGTAACACTTTTTATAAAGCATTGAATAAAGAGCAAAAAAGCGGAAGGGAGATATTTGACAACTACATACGAGTTTAACCGCTGATTAATGTTAACTGATATTCGACGTCACGAAACTGAGTCAGTACATAATTACAAGATGTTTATCGCAACACTTCATAAATTATACATTCTTTATAAACAGCTGTATTTGGGTATAAGTCCTATACATATCGTCAGCTAAAATGCAGAACAACGTATCATCAATAAATTGAAATTGATTTTTCTATTGCTTACGATTCACTACAGTATATCCCAAAGATACATTCTACATATGTACAAAGTGTAAAGCTTTCATTGGCAGATATAATTGAATTATAATATTCTTCCAATATGAGTAGTAGTATGAGAGTATTTTATATCGTTTTTTCTTCCTCTTGTAAACTTAATGAAAGTGATGTTAACTTATTTCGAATTTTAAATAACAACATAAATCTTAAGTAAACCATAAGTATATTATTTTAATAGATTGAGTAAGTGAACTTAGTTCTCATTCAGTGTCGAAGAGTTCGCGTTTCTCGCGTAAAAATGTTTCGCTTTGTTTTCATTATATTGGCGTATTGTGTTTTACTTTTTCAAATCAGTTTTTGTGTCGGCAAGGATAATGACGCAAATAAAGTCTGCGATTGCAATTGCAATTGTGTTGTGAACATAGGTTCCGCTCTAAAAAAACTGAAAGGTTTGCGTAATTATACAGAAACAGATCCTGAGGACAGGTAAAAGTGATTAACTAGTTGCTGATTACTGGCCATAGGTACTCGTAATTACTTACTCTTTATTTCAGTACTTCAACACCAAACGAAGATCGGTTACTTGGGAGCA
The DNA here is from genome assembly GCF_023373825.1 of Bactrocera dorsalis. Classification (NCBI taxonomy): domain Eukaryota; kingdom Metazoa; phylum Arthropoda; class Insecta; order Diptera; family Tephritidae; genus Bactrocera; species Bactrocera dorsalis. The sequence continues at coordinate 81,089,415 of NC_064303.1, read as the reverse complement.
GGTAAAAGGATTACCTACTTGATGATTACTGGCCATGGGTACTCGTAATTACTAACTCTTTATTTCAGTACTTCAACACCAAACGAAGATCGGTTACTTGGGAGCAGGTAAAAGGATTATCTAGTTGATGATTACTGGCCATGGGTACTCGTAATTACTAGCTCTTCATTTCAGTACTTCAACACCAAACAAAGATCGGTCACTTGGAAACATGTAAAAGGATTACCTAGTTGATGATTACTAAGCAGCGATGGTACGTAATTACTTTCTGTTTATTTCAGCGCATCAGCACCGTCTAGCTGTATGGAAGCAGCAGCAAACAACTTGAAGAATGGCGTTTATAAAATTCAGATAGAAAAGTATAATATCAAAGACTTGGCAGTGTTTTGTGAGGAGGATATTGATTTTGGGGGATGGATAGTTATTCTACGACGTAAGAGTGAAACAATAAATTTTTATAGAAAATGGGAAGACTATAAAAAGGGATTTGGTGACATAACGGGAGACTATTGGATCGGTTTGGAAAATATGCATGCGCTCACTAGCAGCTGTGAACAGGAGTTGTATGTTTATATAAAGCGACTTTCCGGTAAGGTATACTTTGCAAAATATTCAGAGTTCCGTATTGGTAACGAGTCGGAGAGCTATGCTTTAAAGAGGTTAGGTAAATATAGCGGCAATGCTGGCGATTCCTTAAAAAAACATTTAGGAAAGAAATTTTCAACGCATGATCGCGATAATGATGATTCTGAAAGGAATTGTGCAAAGGTGCATAAAGGTGCTTGGTGGTTTCACAAATGTTATAATAGGTAAACACCTTTTGCTAGTTTGTGTTTGTGGTGATCTATATTTTATGTTTCAGTCACCTAAATGGAGTCTACCCACGTGGTAAATATGGTGTGAACTGGAATAACTTAAAAAAAGAGGAACCTCTCTTATATGCGCAAATGATGATACGACCAACCCCAAATTTATGGAGACAGTTAACGTTAACGAATGATTTTAAATGTATTTAAGAAAATTATCCATTTTAACCATATGCATTATTAACGAGTATGTCTACATATATTAACCAATTAGAAATTGCAATTTTACCTTGTAATTCTACTTAAATGTGTAACTAAGGTTTTCTATTATATTTGTAATATATCTGTTAATATTCGACTGAGGCAAACGAATGAGTTGAGAACGCGAGATCATTGATTTGTAGTAATATATGTACTTTCGTTTTGATGAACTAGGACGAAATGTACCTATAAGGCAAGCACTCAAGCTCTGATTGGGAAGTACAGAGAAATATGAAAATTAGGCATAGAGCTACCATTATGTTTCCCAAAAAGGAAGCAACATTACTACTTCATATATTTATCATAGCGGCCTCTACTCAAGATTTTCTTTCCTGCTAACTAGCTAAAATTCTTATTAAAAAACGCTGCTCTTCAAGTAGTATTTTGTAATAATCGTAAAACATCAACCGCTTGGTACCATCGAAGTCTTGTTTTTATCTTTGGTGCAGGTCTGAAGCTTTTCCATTAGGTGCTGGTATTCAAACTGTAAACTTCACGTGTCTTATTCTGATGAGGTGTGGTGAAAATAATTACATTTAAATATATTTTTGAAACTTTTCGATGAAACTGCCTGCAATACTTTTTCATTACCAATTGTCATGCAATTTTTTTTTATAAAATTATATTCTTTAAACAAGCCAAAATTGGAAAGAGCTTCCTCGCGATATTAAGAGATAATAGCCAACGATACAAAACAAAAATGTTATAAATATTAAGGTTCGCTCTGTTATTTTTGTTTATTTTTTTTTTTTCAATGCACGATTGAGAGACAAATACGTTATACGTTCTTGTGCTCATGGTCACATTAATTTTTGTTGCTTTTAATGAGAACTTAACTTGGCGATAAGAAATATAACTACGACTTTCACCATCAATTTTAAACAATTATGTATAGATATTTTATTAATCCAATGGTTATGCACAACCCGTAATTTTTCTTTTATAATTCTGTTTGTAGTGCAAAAGCAAGAGACTAAGCAAATAGAACAGGTGAATAATTTTGCTTGCTTGGATGATTAATGATGCACATATTGCACCAAGGCAACGAACATGCCATGACATAATCACTTTTGCCATGATATATTACAATGAAGGGATAGCAACTCAGCACCTTCCAACAATGCGTTCTAGTGGCTCAAAAACGATTTTGTCTAGTGCCAATGTATTCGTCATCAGAAAATATTCTCGAGACCTATATCGGTTTTTGCTTTTTTGATGCACAGTGAACTACCGCCAGCGGTCAGTTTCTTGGCAAGAACAGGTTTACCCTGAAATGCACCGAAGTCACAATATCCTTCACACGTGCATTTTTATGGAAACTAACTACAGTGACCTAAATATTCTATCACGCTTAGGTTATTTATACTACAATGCATTAAGTATATATCTGAAATGATCTTAGACGGGTCCTAGATCCTAGACGAACTCATTAGCTTCACTAAAGCAATTCTGAAGCAAATTCTGAAACACAATTTCTTCCAATGATGAAACTCGCAAAGCTGATCAAGCTATTATGGAGAATTTCCAAAAACAAAATGATAACGAAACATCATAAATAATACGACTTAAACATACCATAAGCCTTGCTGCTCTTTAAAATATTTTCCCAAAAATCGAATATCAGTTGCACTGTATATGTGTAACCAAGTAAATCTGAATACTTAACTGTCCATCAGTGTGCATTCAACGCAAAACGTTTTGCTGGATCTTTCTTGCCGTGTGTTTATTTGATACAAAAACAATTTATTCAAGGTTTGTTGCGCCAGTTAAAAATTTTACCAGAAAAAGAAACTCGCAAACTTTAATACAATACCTCAAATTTTGACTAACATAGCTCTTCGGAGATTTTCTATAAAATAACAGTTAAAGGCACTGTGATTCCCATATTCGATATCTCTTTATTAAATTATCGTACTTAAAGTAGTTTTCACAGTTTTTCCCTGAGCGAATGCGGTTAAAAAGCTTTATTGGTGAGATTTTCAACTATTAGGAAGCGCAGTTTCGTCCACTTTTTCAAAATTTTAATTTACATCACGGAAAATTTATCAAATACAACAACAACAGTCTCACCCGTTGATACTAAAACGGCATTCAGACAGGGACTGTTTTCTCGCTCATTATCGATAAAACTGTCTTTTGGCATCCCTCGTTGTGTTCACAGCTTCGGGTTACTTAATACCCTTATTTATAAATTTTGTAAAGAATTTATATTATTTCAATAAATTCATACCCTTACAATAAAAAGATTCTTCCTCTTATTAAATATAATGGCAAGAGCATTGTCTCTTCAGTTTCAATTCACCCTTGTCAGCCTTTAATTCACACCAGAGAACTTCACGGGTATTGCATTTTTCTTCATACTCGAGTACTAATCCGTTACTCTGTCTGATTCTCCCAATTTAATTCACGTACACGAATCAAACCGTTTGTCTTCAAATCAGCGAAAAAGAACAAATTTGAATCAGTAGCGATCAGATTATACATGATTTGCTTGCGAATCATACTCATATTTTTATAACTGAAATGTTCGACATTTTTACCCGAGCGCAATTCACTTGGGAGTAGCCAGAAATGATACTTTTACATGTGCCTCACACAGCCCACGATTTTCGGACTTAGACCAAGTATTCTCTGCGAAGCCAATGAACATCCGTTTGAAGGCGAGCAAAAGTGGATAGGAGAAACATCCTCCTCCAAGGTTGTGCGCTTGGTTTGTTACACGCCACGTTATGAACGATGCTAATGAAAAGGAAATAACAGCCCCGGCTAAGTGATCCCCCTTTTGATGACGACCCCTTCAAACGTGATTATGATTTGAGGGCATGCGCTTTGGATGTCCGGTCCCTTAATTGGGAAGGTGCCGTGGCCCCGTTGGTCCGCGTTAGAATAAAAGCTGGCATGACCGCCGTCTAAGAAATGCGATGGATGGGACAAGAACTTAGGCGAATAGGTCCTTATGGTATTTACTACAGCAACCATATAAAGAAGCGCAAATTCGGTATGGGATTCGTGGTGGGAGAGAAACGCCGTCGTCGAGTACTGGAAAGAATTTCTTCAACATATCGCTGATTTGCGCCCACAACCCGAAGGAAGAGAAGAACGATGTGACCAAAGAAGAATTCTATGAGCGCTTTGAGCGCACCTATGAGAGCTACCTTCGCCACGATGTCAAAATCATGGACTAAAACGTTACCAAACGAGGTTTCAGACCAGGCGACTCCCTTTCATGTGACTTTTTCAATCTACTCTTGGATAGAATAATTCGAGCTGAAGAACTAAATAGAGAAGGTACCATCTTCTATAAGAGTATACAACTGCTGGCGTAAGCCGATTACATTAGTAGCCATATACTAGTACTTTTTTTTGCACGGTTTCTTTTTACACGAATTTGAAGTTACACGGTTGAAATTTTTTTGTTTTTTTTTTATAAAAAAGTCGACGGCGCAGGACCTTTCGGAAAGTAGTCCGACAATTCAAAACTCTATTACCGGGCGAAAGTCACCATTGGATAATTTGATGAATACCGACTTCAGTCCAGTCCAGAATAATTATGTAGCTCTGTAAATATTTTTTCTTTATTTTTATTAAAGTTTTTTGTTCTTAATTCTGGATTAACAGATTTCTTTTGTTTTTTGCTTGCTCTACCAATTTTTCACCTGTATGAATTATGTATTTTAAGTTTTAATGCTCAATAACTACAATTTGAATTCATATCTGAAATTTTATAGTTTTCAACATTTTTTACACTGTTTTTCGAAGTAAAAATAGTTCCATACTTCATCTTACACGGTTTTAGATGACATGGAACGTATCCCCATTTTGTTATAGGAAACGCCTCTTTTTTTACACGGCTTTCTGAGGAACGTACCTACTGTGTAAAAAAAGAGTTACGTGTATATATATCATGATGATATTAGCCTCAACAACCACGCCGGTAGTTCTGCTTTCTGCAGAATGGATAAGGTAGCAAAGCAAATGGGTCAGGTAGTGAACACAAGACGAGATATTTTCTGTCATCAAACAAACAGTCCTTGCATTCACGACTACGCTCCCACGTCACTGTTGACAGTCACAACTTCAGCCTCGAAATCCAACGCAGAGTATCTCTTTCAAACATGTGTTACTTCGGACTAAGTAGGCAATTGAGAAGTAATCACGTTATATAGTTTCGAGTAAAATACCAGATCCTCAAGTTGTCTTATCGCTAATACAACAGACAGACGGGCACATAGACAGTCATTCATCCGGAAATCAATTCATCTCGTTATCCTTCACTTTTATGAAACGGATGTTTATTTAAGACGTGTAGGATTCAATGAGGTAAAGGCCTTTTTAAAGTAGTTCTTTTTGTCAGGTGTTACTTAATTTATACTCAGTTTGGTTTCTCATTCAATAATAAACGGACTTACTCCGCAGCAACATTAGCAAATCGTGAAAATTTATTACCAAAGTAATGGTCCGGACGCATCGCTAAAAAATTTTATTCAGCAATGAAACTCTCTTTTGTTTGAATGTGTGCGTTAATAATCAAAACTGTCACATTGACCTTATTGCTATTTCCGCATAAAGTCACTGTTCGGTACGGTCTATGGGAAGAGGGACACCTTCATCCAGATTTCTTCAAAAATTACGCTTCTCGTAATGTTACAGTCAATGGATAACCCTTGCTACAAAAAGTGGTCAGAAACCGGGCTCCTCGACTGAAATTTAATCATTCTATCCGCGGCGGTAATCTGCCCGAAATAATTTTTAAAACATATTGGCATATCCTTATCTTTATAATAAAGCTAACTTCTTAGTCATTGGATTAAATTATATGCGTTTTATTTTTTCTTGAAAAAAATTCTTTATATAACTCTAGATCTATTTGAAACAGATTTGTGTAAAACTTAACCTAATGCAATTAAGTCAGTACCAAATTAATTAAATTCTTATCGCACTCCACCAATTATTAATTCCTTTTATAAACAGCTGCATTTGTGTAAAGGTACTATATATATGATCAACTAAAGTGCAAAGCAACGTATCACGGAAAATTGTGTTTTTTATTAGGATCCACCACCCTATATGAGATATGTGTGCGAAAGCTTAACATAGCTATCAGATACAATCAAGTTATAACCAAACTTCTACTTTTGTTTCAATACAAGTAGTTGCTATTCTATATCATTGTTCCGCCTCTTGAAAACTTGTGGAAAGTGATGTTAAGTCATTTTGTATTTTAAGTAACGATATAAATCTTAAGTAATGTGTATACCACCTTACTAGATTGAGTTCAACTGTCAGCAAGTAGCAGTTTTAATTCGGAGCCGAAGAGTTCGCACAACTCACGGAAAAATGCTTCGCTACGCTTTAATTATTTTGGCACATTGTATTTTACTTTTTCAAATCAGATGTGGCCTCGGTAAAGATAATGGGACAGGTACAGTGTGTGATTGCAAGTGCAATTGTGTTGTGCAAATGGGTGTCGCTAAAAAAAACATAAAAGACTGGATAGATGTGCCAAATAATTCAAATAAATTTCCGATTGGCGAAAAGGAGTTAGGTTCGAAGCGGTAAAAATAATAAATTAGTTATGGAACCGTGTTTGTAATTATTACCTGTTTATTTCAGACAACCGAACCCGTCTAGTTGTGTGAAAGCAGCAGCAAAGAGTTTGAGGAGTGGCATTTATAAAATTGAAATAGAAAAGTTGAATATCAGCGACTTGGAAGTGTTTTGTGAGGAGGACGTTGATTTTGGTGGATGGATAGTTGTTCAACGTCGTGTAAATGACTCAGTGGATTTTTATAGAACTTGGGATGAATATAAAAAAGGATTTGGTGATTTAAAGGGAAGCTATTGGATTGGTTTAGAAAAACTATACGCGCTCACTAGTAGCTGTGAACAGGAGTTGTATATTCAATTAGCAAGACGTAACGGTAAAAAATACTACGCGAAATATTCACGGTTTCTTATTGGTGATGAGTCAAAAAACTTTGCTTTGCGGAAAGTGGGTAATTACAGTGGTACTGCTATCGATTCTTTAACTTATCACTTGGGAGTGCCATTTTCAACACATGATCACGATACTGACGTTAGTAAAAAAAATTGTGCACAGGTGCATAAAGGTGCTTGGTGGTTTCGCCGATGCTATACCTGGTAAAATATTTTTACATATCAGTGTTTACGGTGATCTATCTTTTACTTTTCAGTCATCTAAATGGAGTCTACGGACGTCGTAAATATGGGGTGAACTGGAATAGCTTATCGACAGAGGAATCTTTTGTGTTTTCGCAAATGATGATACGACCAGCCCACATTTTCTGGAGACGACTGATGTTGAGGAATTCAATTCGGTGTGCCTAAAAAATACCATTTTAACTATTTGCATTATTAACTATCAAATTTATATTGACCAATAATACAAACTTTATTTTACCATGTACTTATAATCAAATGCGTAACTAAGCTTTTTTTGTTTTTGTCCTGTTCTATTTTAGTATATACATATGTTAACATTCGACCGATACAGACGAATCAGTTGAGAATGCGAGTTCAATGATTTGCAGGCAATATACTTACTTTCTTTATTTTTCAATTTTAGATGGAATTTAACTTAGGGCAAGGATTCAAACTCTGATTGTGCAAATAAACATAGAAAAGCGCTTAATTTTAACCGCCTTAAAATCCTTAGCAATCCAACTCTTCTCTACAAATAAGTCTCAGAATGCCCAGATTAACTTGAAAAGAAGGTACATTAAAAGGTTAAATGTGATATTCAATATAAGGAGGCGATCAAAAAAGCGAGTTCACCAATATTTTGAAGAGAAGTTCGGGAACAGTTTATAAATTCTTCAACTTTATTACGAAAATACACGTTCTGTTAAGAATATGTTTCGCCCGCTGCACTCAACTTATGGTCAAGTAGATCGGCTTATGTATACTGTTCGCAAGACCATCATCCATCTTGAGGTCCAGCATTCATTATTGGATAATATACGATCGAATGAACCACGTCCAGCACGCAGAGTGTGCACCAAGACCGTGGAGATTCGTTCGCAACAACTCGGGCTGACGTTTGGAACGACTTGGCGCGTTTAACGCCGAGATCGTAAATGAAAGCGTACAAAATGCGGATTATGCCAGAACTGAAGCTGCTCGACCTTTCTAAGCGACCTCGCTTCACTCTATGGGTTCTTGAAAAGTTCCAAGAAGATCCAACGTTTTCGAGGGAAATTTGTTTCAATGGATATTGAAACAAGCAAACTTGCCACATTAGGGACGAGAAGCAACTTGAAGAGATTCAATAGCTGCAATTTCATCCAAAAAAATATTGGCTTGGTGTGGTTTGTAGGCCGGTGGAATCACTGGTCCATATTTCTTCAAAAAACATGCCTGTGAGAATGTAACCGTCAATGGCGAACGTTATCGTGCCTGATCTAGGCGACATTTGGTTTCAGCAAGACGGTGCCACTTTCCACATATCGCATCAATCAATGGATTTATTAAAAAAACACTTCGGTGAGCAGATATTTTCACGTTTTGGGCAAGTAATAACACACCGTTAGACTTTTTTCTGTGGGTCTGTGTAAAGTCTAAAGTATATGCGGACAATCCCTTCAATCTAGGCCTTGGAGCAAAACATCACGCGCTTCATTCGCCAGTTACCAAGCAAAATGTTCGAACGAGTTATCGAAAATTGGACTCACCGGATGGGCTGAGACGTAGCTGCAACCAAGATTTGAAAGGGGTAATCTTCAAAAAATTAATGCGAAAGAAAGTCCTGACGAATGATAATAAACATTTCCCATTGAAATTTCTTTGTTTTTCCTTAAAAAATAGCAAAACTTGAAATGGATCACCCTTTATAAAGTGCTAAAACTAATTCATAGTTAATTCAGATATAAAACTGTAATTTGGTACAGGTATCGCAGAAGTAAAGGACATATGTGGGCTGGCTGAAAATTTTTAAAAAGTAGACATATTTCCGTCCCATAGTATCTGTATGTGTACATATACTTATATATGTATGTATATATCCGACAAACATGCTGATAATTCTTTTGGCACCTCCTCAAAAGCTGTGGAAATCGGGGAATTTGGATAGTAATCACGCCCACTCCCTGTTATGTTGAAAGCTCCTAAATGTTCGATAACTCGTTAAGTAAGCATACAAAAAAATTTGTTTCACATCCTATATGTACATGTCATGGCACAGCTACAAAGGAGCCTTTAACAAAATTGAACGATTAGCATAATGAAATATTACTTAACCAATTCTAAATTGGGTTCATAATATTTTCCTGACATTTCTGTATTGCGGTATAAAAATGAACGAAATCGGACAAACACCACGCCTACTTGACATATAAAACAATTGCATGTTTTACTTTCCAATAGACAAATGAATCCGCAATGAGTATATCGCGATAAAACTTTTATCGTATTGTGTTCAAAGCTGATACATTTTTTGACATGATTCAAATGAAGCCAGCAGAAGATTGTTGTTGTTTGCTGTACTCGTAGATTTGCTCTTAGTTTACCCGCAGTTTCACATCGATTCAAACAATCGTCGCAACGCTATGAACTGACATGATACGATTTGAACCGAAGCCAGCCATACCATTTACTCGATCGTGATTGCCAAAGAACAGATTGTTCGTTTTTCATCAAATCAATAAATAAATACGCCAGAGACATACGATTTTACAATCGAGATAATGGAAAGGACTCCATTGGAGCCGTGACCCGTCTCACCAATTTCAACAAAATTTGGTACATCAGACTGCAACAACGCCCACATAAAATAACTTTAAATTACTTCTGATTCTTTCCTATCCAGTGCAAAATCAAAAACAAATCAATATATCGGAATAAAACTTTACACAAATAATGCCTTTAGGTTATGCCACCTTAAGACCAAAATTTGTCAAGCCCCTAAGTACCGAATATTTGGACCCCAGGACCTATAGTTCACTTTTTGCAGAGCATAAGATTAATGTGTAACATATTTAATTAACATTCGGGAGTAATCCTTCCCTACCTGTGGTATGTCTATGTATCAAAAATTGGTGGAATCGGGTCTTCCATACTCCAATATACACAAAACAACGATTTTCGAACTTCCAGATGACTTTATACCGCATGTTCGTGCCTAAAACGGATAAAATTTGGAGAAAACTTGACCCAGACGCCATATAACTAATATCAGGATTTTCGAACATCCGACTTACTTTAATTCATATGATTGGTGATTGTATGTGAGGTACCTCAATGAAAACCAGGGGACATATTTTTAGTAACTGCCATGTTAATAATCTGAGGTTTGGCAAGACTACTACGTATAATGATTTTAGTTTATCTCACATACCTTCAGGTCAGTCAGTGTTTGAGTTATATAGAGTATATGTATATATAAAAATGCTTACATAACGGTATTTTCCGGGCTTTGATTCCTGAATGTTGGAAGAGTATAAAATGTTCAGTTACAGCACTTTCTGCGGGGCTAAAGGAATACTTGTGCAAATTTTCCTGTCTTTCCTTGCTGTGCTTCGGACGGTATGCGGGCACAATTTTATGGAATATTTTCCTACCCAACCTATGGTCTAGCGCAAAATATTAAAGAAATTGGTCCGGTTACTGGCCGAACCCAATGTCTCTACTATAATGATATCCGACCCTCCGGTTGATTTTTACATTGACGATTATTTTGATCTTTGCCAATATGCCAATCATGGTATATTAAAGTAAGCTTAAATCAATATTTTTACCATAAGTATGATGTTAATGCGGTAACTTTCATATGCAGTTATAAATAGCTATATAGTCCTATAGGGTTTATTAACACTTAAGAGTGAGTGATGTCACGCCTATTATACCAGTTTTATCCTCTCCTATATCGTTTTAAAGATATGACATGTTGCAAGAGCAAAATAAATTGCGATTGTATTAGCCATAAGAGCGAAACCCCAAATTATAACATAGTGTTTTCTTCGCTACCATTTGTTTAATAGGATTGCTCTAAGAAGGATTTTAGCGATAGTTCTTCTCTTATTAAAAAGGAGGAAAAAATAGATTGGCAGCAGTTTTGGTGAATAGTGTAGACCTGACCATGTCAATAATTTGTATTTTGAGCTTATAGTCATCAGAATCGAAACGGCCAAGGAAATGTTAACCAACGATGATAATTCATAATTCTTTCACAAATTACTATGAAATACTAAACAAAAAAACTAACTCAGTGAATTTCAGAACACAGCTGTACCATAATGCCCTCCAGTACTATGTATTGCATTGTATAAGTGTAGTATTTGTCTACGTAATTTGACAGCTATTGAGCGGAAGTGTCATTAAAAACCGCCACTGACGCATGCCACGTGCCTTTGTGCTGAATTATAAAAATGTTTCAAGGTGTTTTTATGCTTCATTGGCTGATTGATTATCTAAATTTTTGTCTACAATTAATAGCAGTGCTTTTCCGTTACAACTATTTAGCGTACCTTCTAATGTTCATGGGTGCGACTTAATTCTGCTCATTACTATTCCACCATAATAGGTTTACCAAACGACCCACCTGCTAGCTGTGTAAATGCACAGACTTTCTATCAGTTGCCACAGTCATGTAAAAACCGAAATAAAGAGCATATGCTCTGTCGTCAAGCCCTATATAATTACATACAAGTATATAATATTACTATTGCCGTGGCAAACAGTAATCTCGCCCCAAATCAAGTCAAAGCTTTTTCATTAGGATTTTATTTTATAGCAGCAGTGTAAATCTCGAAATGCGATATTGTTGATAGCCCGGGTTTCTAGAAACACGTTGGTGACTTATGTGGAGCAGTAAATCGGAAGGTATTTGGTAAAGAAAGCCAGAAATGAGAAGAGAGTTGAGTAGCTACTTTAGAGAAAAAATCAACTACTGTGGAAATAGCTTCGACTCGTGACTAGGCACCCACGTCACTGTTGACAGTCAGAACTATGTAGTCGTAGATAATTTCGTCTGTCTTGGAACCAGCATCAATACCAACAACAACGTCAGTTTTCGAGAGAAAGGATCTACGAAAGATTTATGATTCTTTACGCATTGGACATGGCGAATATCGCATTCAATGGAACGATGAGCTGTTTGAGAAATACAACGACATTGACATAGTAAAGTGAATTAAAAGACAGCAGCTACGCTGGCTATGTCATGTCGTCCGAATGGACGAAAAACCTCCAGCTCTGAAAGTATTCGACGCAGTATCCGCCGGGGAAAGCAGAGGAATAGGAAGGCTTCCACTCCGTTAGAGGGACCAGGTGAAGAAGAACCTGGCTTCGCTTTGAATCTCCAATTGACGCCAAGTAGCGAAAAAAAGAAACGACTGTCGCACTGTTGTTAACTCGGCTATAACCGCGTAAGCGGTTTCCACGCCAGTAAAGAAGAAGAAAAAATACGCCTGAGACCTTAACTTTTAGCACCGAAATGTTATGAGAGAGCTTAATGGGTGCCGGCGTGGAAATTGAACGATGGGCGTGGCACCAACTACTTTTTGGTGAAATCCCATATCTCGGGACCAGACCAAACGATTTCGACAAAATTTAATACATGACATTCTTATGTCCCACTGTGAAAATGGATGAAATCGCGTGAAAATTGGCACAGGTATTTCTTTAGTCCTGCAGAAGATCCTAACGGAGGCCGTTTTTCAAATTCACCAACCGATTTCGCAACATAAAAAAAAAATTAATAAGGCGGTGTTTTCTTGTGATGAACTAATCTAAACTGTATTGCCTTTCCGTTAAGTCCCTTTCTTCGGCCTATATTTACTGCTTCAATGCCCGTCTCTGAAATCATATGAAGCAATGCGATGAAAGTATTGGCCTTCTACCATTCCCCTGTGGCATGCTTTTCGAAGGGAGGTAGTAACCGATTAAAGTTTCCCTTTTTTTTTGGAAAACAGTTAACATTTTCAACTTAAATTTTGTAAACAATATGTAAGTATTTCGGGAAATATAATCTGTAGATATGTGATCTCGGTACCTAACTTTTTTTGTGCAATAAATATTTCTACACACTTATTCTTCTTCTTTGGTATGAAAACCTATTAAACTAACTGGGTATTAGGTCATAGTATGTACAATACATTCAAATCCATTTGCTGACATTTCATTGCTTTGAATACCGTTATTAAATTAAACAAGCATAAGAAATAACAACAACAGCAACTGCACAAATAAACAAAATTTGAAAAGATGCAGAAATTCCGCAGTATTGACGAGCTCGAGTCAACCGCCAACAGTCAACAATCAACAAGAGTGATACAGTTTATACAAACACATGCAACGGACTTGAGCAACAAACTTTCGCACACAAACTCCAGCTGGTAGTTACATTTCTCTTATGATTCGCTGTTAGCCATAAATACTCAATACTGCTGATATGAATTGCTGTTGCCGATGAATAAAAACAGCAAGCAACCAACATGCAACAGGGCCAACATGTGGCACGCTTTTGGCATTTTATTACGAGCGATTATTTGTTTGTAAGCACAAGGCGATAAACATTCGCATGCAAATGTATCAACATCTCTGTATGTACTATATAGGTTGTCCTACCTGTGCTGCTGTCGACCGGTGAACAGGGAATACAAACAAAAATCTAAGCATATCTGTGTATGCAAATGTTTAATGGATCTGTTATACACGATGCCGCATCGCGCTATGCACACGTCCATCAATATTTTGATAAACAACAAAAGTCTCATTGAGGCAAAGCTTATGTTCTGTACACTAGTGGTTTATATGTATGAATGTGTGCGAACAGGTAATATATGGGTAAGTAAGTTATATACTTACATACATAGAAGTACAAAAATGTGGGTTCAGCTGGCGCCAACAGGCAGTGTGCATATTGGTCTCGCTATAAATGTGCGCATGTGATTGAATATTAATCGACGTCATTGACTTTGAATTCAACTAGCTCATTTCAGTACGTTCGCAAAAATATACAGGGTGCAAATTATTGCGTTTTATACCCTGAACAAGGTATATTAAATTTGCAACGAAGTATTTAATACTTAAAAGGAAATATCCGAGACCCTATATAATATATACATACATATGTATATAAATGGTCAGGATAACGATCTAAGTCGATAACCGTCTGTCCGTCTATACATACGCCAATTAATCCTTCAGTTCAGCTCATTTATTGGAACTGCAGATTTTTTTTGTAGGAGGAAGCATCGATAGCCGGAATGCGGGACTTTAATCCGCTAACAAAACTTACTCCCATCTCACTGTGAGACTACCTTCAAGTGTGGTTTGCAGGTAGCTGATAGCTTGATAGGTAGCTTCTAAAGCATCCGTCCCCAGGTGGAAATCCAGGTCTCCGTGTTGTCTATCTATCAACGAAGCAAGGTCCACCGTTCTTTGGATGAAGTTTGCCACAGTTGCTGCCACATTGCGATGCTTTTGATTCTTTCCTCTCTTTTTGCTGCAGTAGACAACTTTAATAAGTTATATATATATTCGCGCGAACTCGTCTCCCTAGATATCAATTTGTCCGGATGCCACTTATCACGCGTATTACAGAAAGTCTATGCACTGGAGCCGCATACAGTATAATTGAACTCATTACCTTAGATATTAAAAATCGTCAGCTGGAGCTCACACAGCCTTTATTTGCCATCATTCTAGATAAAGCATTACATATTTTATTAGCTTTACATGTCGTATTTTCCAAGTGCTCCTTGAATTTGAGTCTTGAGTACCAAGGTACTTCAACTGCGAAGTAATCTCACATTTTCCTATGGCGAGCTATATGTATCTTTTCTTCAATTTTCCTGGGGGTTATGAGTAAGATATCTGCTTTCTGGTCAGCCAGCTCTAGACTCATGGTAGCAAACCATCGGAGCAAACCATTTATGCAGTCATTGCATTTGACCGGAGGTCATCCAGATGTTTAGCCAGTGCTAAGTGTGAGTAACTCATTAAGATATTTATCAGATAATGAAGAGCGCGTAATTCGTGCTTTTATTATATTTGACCACTTTGTAATGCGTTATTCCTCACATCCAGGGTTATTAGCGCGCAGTATTTTTTCGAACTACTCTCGTGCGTCAATAGTGGACCTCTTTTTTATAAAGCTTCTTTAAGGGCTCTATTTGGTATACCATCTATTTCAAGTCCGCTTTGAAGTTTTTGATTTTTTTCACAGTAGCCAACAGTTCTTCTTCTGTGAATAAATGGGGCATGTGTCAAGAATAATGGTTCGACAACATTTCTTGTTCTTAGGTTGCTGCGACTTATTTTTGAACTTCGACTTAAAATATTGTATGCTGTTCCCCAGGAGACTATGTTTACTTCTTCACAGAGCTTTTCGAAACAGGATCTCAGCTTGGCGACTACCAGTATACCGGCTTTCGATTGTTATTATATCTCGTCCTGCGCATAGTTGCGTCGCATGCTGCAACTAGTTTTGTGCAGTCTCCGAAGAAAGTCTTCAGATCGGCTCCTAAGAAAATACTAAGAAATCTAGTAAAGAATATTTTGTATTTGTGAAAGGTATTATAGTTTCAATGCAACGCACTTAACGTTTTTCCTTGTTTTTAACTAAAATGTGACATAATGGTGTTCCTTTGTCGTTGGCTTGAGAGCAATTCATAAAACAGTAAAAAACAATGCAAATGTTATTGTTTTCGAACTACATTATTATATTGTTTATGTTTTCATTTTTTATAAAAGAGCTTTAACAATTAATTAACTGTCGTGCATTATAGTAAAAAAGAAAATAAAAGCGCAATACAGTTCAGTCTGATCAGTAGTCTGATTGGTAACTACAGTTTTTTCGATTCGACACTCTAGTGCTTGACGAGACGAATAACGAGGCTTGCCTGCCTTTATTGGCGTAATTTGCTAAAGCACAGCTTCTTATAAGTCAAGGGTTTTCAGCAAAAAAGAACACCCACTATTTCGTTATGCATAGACACACATACAATTATACAGCATGAAATGAGTCGATCAAGCAATCAAAGGCAAAACAACATGCGCCGCTAAGAGACTTCACCCTATATTTCGTAATAATTGATATCATTGATTACTTTGTAGTAGGATTGGCATCAAAGTAACCCACATTCTGATACAAATCATTTAACTAGTTGGTTATGACAGTGACAATTCTTTCGGCTTAGGCTTTATGCCTGTCAACGTTAATTGTCAATCAAGTAATTGATATATACTAAAAGTATCATAGATATGAATCTAAATATATGTTTATTGACTGCAATTAATATTTTAATTTGAATGCAGTGTGTGCTTTACTTGCGCTAGGTCCACATTCGTGAATATACATATTTATTGGCTATGGAGGGTGATTAGATGCTGCTGCCTGTAATACATGTTTTCCAATTTTGCAAAATTATTAAAACTTGAAAAGACCTGTCAAAAAAATTCGGACTGTAGTATACCAGAATCATTGAGATGCTTTGTAAAAGTGTAGTCTTTTCTCATAACCAAGTTATGTTGTATTAAATTACAGGAAACTACCGTTAACGTTTAGTAAACGACTATCACTCTAACTCAATAATGTTGTAAAAGTATAAGAAATACTCGGAGCGAGTTCATAATCGGTTGTAAGGTTTTAATAAAAGCAAGCAAAGGGAAGGAAACCAATATATGAGGCTAGGAGTGATATCAATTGTTTCCACTCATTTCTGGAATATTCAAAAAAAAAATATCTACTTTAAAATAATATAAGGTCCCAAAATAGGATTATAATGGAAGTGAAAGAACTTGTATACCGATCTTTTCCATTGTTAATTATACCAAGGCACTATGCTTGGAAGTACATACATGTATTCCCAATATTCACTCAAATTCAGTTTTTATCGGTCACTGCCTATCAGTTAGGAGTTTTGAGTTCACAAAACAATGTTCATAAGAAGAATCGCAAAATGTTTATAAGAACATATGTTCGACACATGATAGAAAAAATTACAAAATTTCAGTCTAGCCATGAAATATCGCTTTCCACTCCACTAATTGCTCTGTACTAATAACCAAATTTCACACGTTATTAATGAATCATGGCTAGCAGCATCAACGTGGATGCATTATATGATATTAAATAGTTCAATTCGGTGTGCCTATTCACCTAATGAACTACTGGTCGCAGCCACTTGCGTCGACTGCCTGTTGATATGAAAATTTATGGCATCAGTATATACTATATTCATATGTATGTATACTTAACGCCCACGTTCCCACCTCTAAAAATGCAGGCCAACATCATCAAACGAAAATCCAGAATCTTTCACGCGCTCCTAAAAGATCTGCTTTCCATTCATTTATAAGTATGTGTGTTATGCAGGGAACCTTTACAACTTGCACATAACTCTGGAAATTATTTTACATGCATATGGCGATATACCCTGTGGGAATGTAAAGGATAAAGTACTGAGATGGTGCTTTTTGAATGAATTTTGTAGTTATAATACAATATGAAATGAAATATTGTCTAATTTTTTGATAAGGACATTTACATACAGTTAAGACCCTTAATAAATATCTGATTTCTTAAAAACCAAATTTCATATGTTATTTAAATTTATATACTTACATTATACTTTTCATATTTTTTAATACTTTTAGACTGGCTAAAACACTTAAAAGTACACAACAAATGGTACAGACCATTTAGAATGGCAACATGTATCTTATTTTGCTACATAAAATTTATCAGAGAATATCATTATTTATGGAAAAACAAATACATGAAATATCGAAACCCCTTTAAATTTTATCTACGAAACTCCGAGAATTACAGTGCTGACTTTGTATTTCAAAACACAACGTATAATTCACAAAGGGTCTGATAAGCCACATAGTATATATTGTTTTCGGCCTTTTACGTCATTGCGTCATATCTTCTTCTTCTTTACTTGCGTAGAAACCGCATACGCGGTTATAGCCGAGTTAACAACACCGCGCCAGTTTCTTCTTTTCGGAAGGTTGCGCCTATTGGAGATTCTAAGTGAAGCCCAGTCCTTCACCACCTAATCTTTCCAACGGAGTGGAGGTCTTCCTCTTTCAGAGCTGGAGTGTTTTCGTCCTTTCGGATGACATGACCTTGCCAACGTAGCTGCTGTCTTCTAATTCGCTGTTTGTTCGTCGAGTGAGGACTTCACTTCTGAATTGCCTACTTAATCCGAAGTAGCGCCTTTTGGAAAGAGATATTCTGCGTTGGATTTTGAGATTATCTACGACTTCGAAGTTATGACTGTCAACAGTAACGTGGGTGCCTAGACCTGAGCGCGACGCCTGTTTGTTTGATGACAGGAGATATTTCCTCTTGCCCTCGTTCACCACCAGACCCATTTGGAAATGGAAAGAGATATTATATGAGTTTGTTTATGACCATCCAAATATGTAAGTACGTGTATGTAAGAATGTGTGCTTTTTAGTACAATGTCGCGTCCGAAGACTGGCCACAAAGTGATGTATCTCGACAAATTTTAGTATTTCTGTCCTCCTATGTATCAATGTGTACGAGTATACACATCCAGCTAAAATATTTCTTCCTGGGTATCTCACGTTTCCAACATACATATGTATATGCATATACATATAAATATGTGTGTATGTACTCGACAAGCAATGTACGTCGATACACAAACAAAAATATGTCAGCAGTCGCTCTTAATAGCAGAGCAATATTCAATTATAGTTGCGATGCAACTGACAGCCGCCTCGATTGATGTTATTTTCATCAAGCGAATACACCAACAAATCCAACAACATGAATTGAGATTCATGTGCCCACGCTTCAACACTCACTCACTCATATACGCACGTTGCGAGATGTTTCCTCTTTGCCGACGTCTGTCAACGCAACGGCTGAGTAGCGTTGCAAGGTGTTCAGCTGTTGTTGTTGTTATTGGCTGACGGAACTGTGCTATTTGTCGGCTTTGGTTATTTCAAATGCTCCAAAAGACAAATCGTTTGCACCCTCGCCCCATCATTCATTAACTAGTGAGAACTTTGCAGCCAGTTTTTCTCTCTGTCTCTGCCGGTGGTTTTTTCTACTAAGTGTCTTCTTGTATCATCGCGCAGCGTGTGGACATTCTATAAAAATGAGTTTTTAATGTGGACAATTAAAAAGGTGTTTGACAAATTCTAAAACGTCGAAACAAATTTGTTTGGCGAATGATGTGGTTTCGAAGGTGGGAGCCCCTCTGACATTTATTTAAAATGGACTATTTATAAGCACATCAGCACAATATTCTAATGCTAATTGTACAGATTAACCTTAAAGTTCTGCTTATAGTAAATTAGATTAAAAATTTACCACAGCGTTAATTTTTAGCCAATAGAAATTAAGCGAACTGAATTCAAGACTCTATATTGCAAATTCGAATTTTTTCGGGTACTGGACCAATAAATTTTTTCGACAGATTTAGTAATAAATAATTTGCTTTTGCTTTGAAGTGAAAAAGTGAAATGGAAACGTATGCCTTCTAATTTTTAATCGTTTTAAAATTTTGGACCAATACTAACCTAAACGTGGTACAAAGTAATGGCTCGGGGATAGCTGAGGACTTCATTCACAAATTTTATTTATGTTGAATATCTTTGGCAGTCAAATGCAATGAGATTAGACCACCATGACTCATTTACTGTCAAACAATTACTGAAAGAGAGAGGAAGGAAGGGCAATAGAGAACAATTCCTCGCAGACCGGTGCTCACCGCACCGTGTAATTCAATAAATTTCAAATCACAATTTATACACATTTGAGCTTATTTGAAATTTACTTCACCTTATACAAGTAAGTTGAGGGGTTTATTTGAGAATAGAAGTAGTTTGGTCCTAGCATTGTAGTTTAATTCCATTATATTAATTGCTTTTTGTTTTGCGTACTGGAAAGTAAAAGAATCAAGTGGAGTTTAAAATTGTGCTATATGGGAAGTAGGCGTGGTTGTTGTTCGCTCATTTTCGTGATATAAGATTTCACTAAAAAGAGGGCGGTGCCATGCCTATCGTCCAATTTTTAGACTGGCTCCTATAAAGCTTTGTCAAGCCATCCCGCCGACAAATTTTTACGTTTTTGGCGAATTTAGTTATTGATTTTTCGCGCTTGAAGTTCTTGTCGTATTTGCGCTGGGCGAATTTGTAGTTTCAGTGGTTTAGGAGATATTTACATTAAACCTTTTAGAGGGCGGGGCCACTCCCACTTTTCCAAAAAATTTTGCCTACAGTTTCCCCTGGCTACTGCGATCCCCTGTGCCGACTTTGAGTGTTATATCTTAATTTAGTGCTTAATTATGGCACTGAATAAGTTTTCGGTTAATGGCGATTTGTGGGCGTGGCATTTGTCCGATTACGCCCATCTATGAATTCGAAATTTATTCTGTAAGAAACCTGTTT
This sequence comes from Bactrocera dorsalis, assembly GCF_023373825.1. Lineage (NCBI taxonomy): Eukaryota > Metazoa > Arthropoda > Insecta > Diptera > Tephritidae > Bactrocera > Bactrocera dorsalis. The sequence goes on along the minus strand of NC_064303.1, from coordinate 81,068,956 downwards.
ACCAAGTTTCATTAAGATATCTCAATTTTTTCTCAAGCTACAGCTTGCTCGGATGAACGGCAGACCAACAGTCAACCGGTTTTCAACTTTTTTGTCACCATGATCATTTGATATACATACATATATATCCGTTTGGAAACAAAACTGTAATAATCTGTAGTAACTGGTTGCAAGAGTATAAAAAGTAAAAGTAAAGTAGCAGAGAAAATAATAACTTTCGAGTCTTGCGTCGCCCTAAAATACGACCGAACCAGACAAGGTCATGTCAGCTTAAGTTACGCTGAACATGTAAGTCTTTGAGAGAAAAAAAGAGAAATGATTTGACTTCCTTGCTTTGTGAGTAAACAACATTCGAACATACATATGTATATATCGAGACCATGTCGTCTGGTAATTTCTTAGCCCTTTCGAGTATTGCTAAATATATTGCAAGTATGATTTATGTATTTGAGAACCAAACGTATTCTCTTTAGTTTGTTACAAAAATTTTAAGGGGATATTTACTAATTTGCATGTCATGTCGCTATTTTAAAATTACCGGAAATCTATAATTCTTAATAAAATACCTGCGCTTCGATAACATTGTATTCGCCTAAAAATGTTTGTCGCACGGCTCACTATTTTAAGTTAAGCATAAATACACATGTATGACGTACATTTTCAATAAAAGAGTTGAAAATATACACGTTTAGCTGCGTATTCTCGCTCTGAGTTATGCATATGATATTGTCAAGAGAACTGGTATAATTGTTTATAACAGTCTGTTAACAAACTGCTCGTAACAGTGTATAACACTGGTCATTCTGCTCGTTCCTTTGGCATTCTACTGGTAACATAGAACTACTCAGCGAACTGTTAAAGTGAGAATATGTAATGGTATGAATGTAAATATATTTTTCAGATTATAAAATTGAAAACCTTCTTACATTTAAAAATAAACTATTCGCAGGTTCACTATAGAGCTATCGATTGTTGATTAATTAATTTCCGTTTTCGATCTGCTATAAAAACAATTAATTTCGGAAGCTACACCAAAGACTGTTAAATTTGATACGCAAGAACATGCAAATACTATATACGAGTATATAAATGATGAACATTACAGCCATGTCCGCCTGTCTGTTAATGCGCTCTGAGGTTATACACACTTCCCTTTCCTTTCAAGAAGCTGTTCATTTGTCGGAACCGATATCTGACGACAGTAACATATAACGGTCATATAAAATAAACAATCAAAGTTGAATTCTTGTATGGAACTTCTTTATTCGAGAAACTACCGGTATTCTGGCTTTGGTAAAACCGAAGTTAACTTTTTTTCTTGTAGATGTGAATAATTTCGGACCTGAACTAAAATAGGAATGTTTAAAATAAACGTAAAGCATAGACTATGCACGAAACCGAAGGTATATAAAAGCATGTAAGGAAGAGCTAAGTTTGGGTGCAACCCATTTATACTCTTGCAAGTTGCAAGAATCAAATCAGGGAAATACTTTAAAGCGTAAAACCAATCATATAGAGTAAAGTCAGCCAGATTTTCGAAAATCCTGTTAAACTTTTTAGAGGCCGGGGATACGCCCGCTTTTTCAAAATTTTTTGTCACATTCCTCTTACTACTGGGATCCCCTGTGCCAAATTACAGTTTTATATCTTAAGATTTTACTCAAGTTACAGCTTACACGGACGGACGGACATGCAAACAGTCATCCGAACTACAACATGTTTCTTCATCCTGATCCTATATCTATCTCGATTAGTGTTAGGTGATACAAACAACCGTTGGATGGACTATATACTCTGTAGCTGCTGGTTGCAAGTGCCATTGATAACAAATATTTGAATTTTGTGTAGTATATTGGGTCGGAAAAGTCTCTTCGTATTATTAAACAAACTTAAACTTTTTTATATTTATACTAATAAATAAATAAACAAATATCTACCAGTTTGGTCGATCAGTTTTTGTCATTTTTCTGCTAGAGACATTATTCCATCAGTGTAAATCGAAATTTCCAGAACGGAAGCGAGCGAACCATTGTTGTGCTACACGAACTAATACAGTATCGTCATATTCGTCATTATTTCTACTAATTTTTGAACACTTGTAATTTGTTTTCAACTACCCCGAATTTCCAACTCTATATGATATGGACACAATGTGATTGTTAGCACAGGAGATATACGACTTCAACGACATCTACTGACACAAAACGAAAAGACTTTTTCGACTACCATGTATATCATGTATATAGTAACGGGTGATTTTTTTGAGGTTAGGATTTTCATGCATTAGTATTTGACAGATCACGTGGGATTTCAGACATGGTGTCAAAGAGAAAGATGCTCAGTATGCTTTGACATTTCATCATGAATAGACTTACTAACGAGCAACGCTTGCAAATCATTGAATTTTATTACCAAAATCAGTGTTCGGTTCGAAATGTGTTTCGCGACAAATTTTGTTCAGCGATGAGGCTCATTTCTGGTTGAATGGCTACGTAAATAAGCAAAATTGCCGCATTTGGGGTGAAGAGCAACCAGAAAGCCGTTCAAGAACTGCCCATGCATCCCGAAAAATGCACTGTTTGGTGTGGTTTTCTCCTATGGAATCATTGGAACCGTATTTTTTTCAAAGATGCTGTTGGACGCAACGTTACGGTGAATGGCGATCGCTATCGTTCGATGCTAACAAACTTTTTGTTGCCAAAATGGAAGAACTGAACTTGGTTGACATGTGGTTTCAACAAGATGGCTCATGCCACACAGCTCGCGATTCTAATGGCCATTTTGAGGGAAAACTTCGGACAACAATTCATCTCAAGAAATGGACCCGTAAGTTGGCCACCAAGATCATGCGATTTAACGCCTTTAGACTATTTTTTGTGGGGCTACGTCAAGTCTAAAGTCTACAGAAATAAGCCAGCAACTATTCCAGCTTTGGAAGACAACATTTCCGAAGAAATTCGGGCTATTCCGGCCGAAATGCTCGAAAAAGTTGCCCAAATTGGACTTTCCGTTGGACCACCTAAGACGCAGCCGCGGTCAACATTTAAATGAAATTATCTTCAAAAAGTAAATGTCATGAACCAATCTAACGTTTCAAATAAAGAACCGATGAGATTTTGCAAATTTTATGCGTTTTTTTTTAAAAAAAGTTATCAAGCTCTTAAAAAATCACCCTATATAATAATAATAATATAATATTATGTAGACATAAAATTGCTTAGATTCCTATCTTCTGCGAGTATGTGACGTATAAATGTGTGAGTATAAAATGTTCGGTTGCTCTCGAACTTAGCCCTTCCTTACTTATTTTAGTTACTTTTTAGTTTTTTATGGTTGATTCACTTCGGTACTCTCCAACGTTTACCGAATAGAATACGCTAGAACATGATCGTCTCCCAAAGCGGCGAATTCTTTACTTTTACTCAGGTAATCTTCATTATCAGGTATACTTTTGATTTTCGAGCAATGGTCGTATGTTATTTCAAAAGAAATGAAATATTGTAAGTCTACTCGCCTTTGAAAGTTTACTGGATTGGATAGATTTGAATTTTAGCAATTATAACAACTTGAACTTCCAAAAAAAATTCTGCAAAAAAAATAATTGAACGAAGAAAATTGTAACTTGAAGGGCACTGATAAAATCTGTAAAACAATAAAAATAATGGGAACGCGAAATTAAAATTTATTTGATTCGGGATGCTGAAAGTGAAAAATACATATATTACTTGGCAGTGGAGTCATGTGTAGAAGTTCACGCAAGTGAGGAAAGGGCTCTGATTGCCATTCACTTGGAAGTGGCCACGATTCTTGTATATATGTATGGCCCAAGCAGCTTACGACTTCCGGTCTTAGACCAAGTATCCTCTGGGTAGCCAAAGAACATCCGTTTGAAGGCGAACCATTCCTCCTCAGAGTTGTGCGCTGGGTTTGGGACCCGCCACATGAAAAACGTGTCCAATGAAAAGGATAATTCGGCTATAGTCGCGTAAGTGGTGTCTACACCAGTAAAGAAGAAGTTGGCAGTTAACAAGTATAATTCACTTTATAACTAAAGTTCAAAGCCCGTCTGATTTAAAGTAAATAAAATCACAAATAAATATTTAAATGATTACTCAATATATTTACTAATCAATATGCTATAATTTTTAATTTTAATAAATTTACATTAAATACCGAAAAATTAGGGTTTTGTCTGATCCAATTAGAATATATAATTTTATAAAGAATGCTTGGAATACCTTTCTGCCCGATTTCAAATACTTGTACTGTTTGGCTGAAAACGCTTTGTCCTGAAGGAGAGAGAGCAACAAACCAAACATCTCTATACTTATGGCAGGGTAATAACATTAACAAGAAACTTTAAAACTTTCTAGAATTGAGATATGTTTTCAACGAAAAATATAAAGGCAAGCATAAGGGCAATACATAAGAGCCGTTGAAAGAATCCGATTGGCACACACTAACTTCAGACGAAAAAATCTCATAACTCAGCAATTACTCGACTATTCTCACCGATAGTTAGTGGATAACATTATCTTGATTTCAAATCTTAATATCAGACTAATCAGCAGTTTCGTCCCAAGAAGTAAAAGTTAACGTTAACCTTCGTCAATTAAACAAAAAACAAATCCCTTATAAACCTGGTTTACCTTATAGTCAATGTTCAGAAATATGCGAAAGACTTCCCGTTAATGCCGCTTCCTTCATAACACAATCATAAAAACATCGATCAGATTGTTCCCTTTTATAATGTAACGGGTGATTTTTTTGAGGTTAGGATTTTCATGCATTAGTATTTGACAGATCACGTGGGATTTCAGACATGGTGTCAAAGAGAAAGATGCTCAGTATGCTTTTGACATTTCATCATGAATAGACTTACTAACGAGCAGACGCTTGCAAATCATTGAATTTTATTACCAAAATCAGTGTTCGGTTCGAAATGTTTTTATCGACAAATTTTGTTCAGCGATGAGGCTCATTTCTGGTTGAATGGCTACGTAAATAAGCAAAATTGCCGCATTTGGGGTGAAGAGCAACCAGAAGCCGTTCAAGAACTGCCCATGCATCCCGAAAAATGCACTGTTTGGTGTGGTTTGTACGCTGGTGGAATCATTGGACCGTATTTTTCAAAGATGCTGTTGGACGCAACGTTACGGTGAATGGCGATCGCTATCGTTCGATGCTAACAAACTTTTTGTTGCCAAAAATGGAAGAACTGAACTTGGTTGACATGTGGTTTCAACAAGATGGCGCTACATGCCACACAGCTCGCGATTCTGCCATTTTAAGGGAAAACTTCGGACAACAATTCATCTCAAGAAATGGACCCGTAATTTGGCCACCAAGATCATGCGATTTAACGCCTTTAGACTATTTTTTGTGGGGCTACGTCAAGTCTAAAGTCTACAGAAATAAGCCAGCAACTATTCCAGCTTTGGAAGACAACATTTCCGAAGAAATTTCGGGCTATTCGGGCCGAAATGCTCGAAAAAGTTGCCCAAAATTGGACTTTTCCGAATGGACCACCTAAGACGCAGCCGCGGTCAACATTTAAATGAAATTATCTTCAAAAAGTAAATGTCATGAACCAATCTAACGTTTCAAATAAAAAACCGATGAGATTTTGCAAATTTTATGCGTTTTTTTTTTTAAAAAAAGTTATCAAAGCTCTTAAAAAAATCACCCTTTATAATGTATAAATTAAGTACCAATAAAATTTTCGAAATTAACATTGCACAAATAGGTCTGTGTAACTCTCATCTAAAAATAGTTGAAATTGGCATATGGCAGAAAACATCAGAGAGAATTCTAAATTAAACTGGGTAATTTTCTAGCAATATACTCTTACGTAGTATTATCTATCGGTTCCGTACCTCTTCAAGCTTATTCTATCTAATATTTTTCAATTTTTGCTCTCTAAGTGGAGGAATTATGGAAAACTTATCGTTTGGTGGCGTAATTTGGTAAAATCGGTGCCCAAATTATCCCAACCCAATACGAGTATACTTCATATAATCCCTTATTGTAGTTAGGCCTAGTAACCAGACATATGTATGTGAATATTTTAACAAAATATAAACCCATAAACTTATTTTCAATAATACATTAGTTTAAAGCCAAAGTCGAATGCAATCAATCCAAAGCTTGCAATAGCCCTAATACATCCAATGCAATAATTTTCGGTGCACATTATACCATTTATAGTATATCGTTCAATGTGTGCGATATTTAACTGAAATTACATGGAATGGACATGTTCTCTTGACCCCAATATGGTTGAGTGTTAAACGGTCCATACCTAATGTAGCCCTCACCAGCTTAATACAATGTTTTCCGGCACAATCTCGTCGAGTAACGAATATTTAATTCAAATGCAAAATAAAGTTTTTCCAACACTGGAAAATATTTCCTCACTTTTCATATTTTTTAAAATATGAAATAACTTATAATTTTTCAGCTCACTTTAAATATGATGATGCCAAACTTTCAGTCATTTTCACGCAGCTAATAAACGCTGAAATTGAGTAACGCGCATGTCATTTTAACTTTTGCCATAAAATCGAATGCTTTAAGGTTTGGTCATTTCATGCTAGACAAGAAAAAACAAACATTATTAAATCGTAAAATAAAATACTAGACTCAACAATTATAACAGTTAAGGACACCGCGGCATACTTAAGTACTCGACGTTGTTCCTTTTGCACCCCTTGACATAATGGTTGGATTTAATTTAAACAATGTCATTACAGCGACAAAAGGGTATCATTTCGAACACCTTTTCCACTAAATAATGACAGCTTGACATAATTTTCATAATTTCTGCGGTAATAATTCCGTTTCTGCATAATTTGCCTGCACTCCAAACAGTCACACGTTTCCTATGCAACACTGGCGACGGCATGGTTGGGCGAGGCGGAACGCAGCCAACGCTGCAGCAGCACTGTGCGACATTTAGCAATGCGAGCGACTGGCAAGAAGGATAAAAAATGGGAGAATTACGATTTAATAACAGACGAGCACTGTGCTGAAAGGCCGAGCATATTGTGCAAGTGTTGCTTTGTAATTATGTAAAATGTCAACAACACAATGCAGTAGCGGCAACAATTGCAGTGCGCTTTTACTTGTCGTTGTTGTTGCAGCAGTTAACCTGCACCACGTCAAAGGCGGCGACAGCGCCACTTACGCTTGACCGCAACCGCACACCTGAATTGAAGCGGACTGTGTCTCAGCAGCGCACCCTTCCGTGGCAAATCTGCAGTTCTTGCTTTCGTTTTGTTCTATTTTTGTTTTTGTAGCATTTTGTCAGCCTTTTCTTCCTACGTATGTTGTATCTTATATAAATTTTTATTTTATTTTTGCAAAGCTGGCAACATAAAGCGTAACCGTACGAACCGCGTCAAATAGCGCAAAAAAGTGACGGCAGCTGCGCCTGACCAACGACACTTGAAGTTGATGTTATTTACCAGTTTTGCAAAAAAATAAAAAATGGAGATGGATGGAGAAATGAAAAAGTGAAGCTCTTTCGGTTGGCATATCGTTTACCATAGCCTACACATATGCATATGGGGATGTGTATATCTGTGTGTTGACTTTCGCATAAGCAACATAAGAAAAACATACGCTACACATAGACACATTTGGGAACCAGAAAAAAATTCCCTTAAAAGGGAAACCATTTCGCCTCCACACAACATATGACATATGTATATACATAGATGCTTGCACGTTCCGTCCATCATTATCACGCCAAACGTCTTCACTTTCGAGCGTAGTGCGCCAAAACTACGATTGCCAAGCTGTTGAGCTCGCAGCGCTGCTGCTTTTTGACCAGTCTTGTGGTTGCTAATGTCGCCTTGTATTATTTTTTCTTTCAGCTCCTGCTTTGCTCTGCCGTCCACTGTCTGGCGGTGACTTTATGGTAAATTAATTTGGCAGTTTCGTGCCAGACAACAATGGTACGCTGCCCAACTACAACAACGAAGGCGGCGGAGGTGCCGTTGCTGGTTGCTAACGGGAGCTATAAGCACACCTTCAGCCGTCCATACTTCCCTTGTCGGTAGCCATATGCTACGGACGCATGTCAGTGACAACAGCAGTAGTGGCAAAAGTCAGTAGCCGTCAAGGTAGCTGCAGCTGTTGATCAACCGCAAAACAGAACGTGCTCCTGCGAAAGCCCAAAGGTATTGCCATCTGTGCGGTAATTAATGTTAAATTGGCTCAAGTTAAACACACACACCTATTTACATAAATTACTGCTGAAATATAATATATAACTGTACAAGTAGATTGATTTTTTTTTTACTTCATATACATACATGCATATACATATGTACGTACATATGAAGGATCAATTTGTACACAAACTGATGAAAGCAGATTCGTAGCATCTGACTTACAAGAGCGGTTGTTTATCATACAAAGATGGTTCTTTACATAAAAAAATCAGTAAAATTAATTTCGTTGCAATAGTAATTTGTTGCTACAATAATAGTTTTCTTCCTCTAACGATCGTTTGTAGTAAATAGAAGTAATCAAGGTAGATATAGAATAAAATATACAAGGTGCGTTCCAAACTAAAGCAGACTTTAAAAGAAAAAAAAACAGAACAAATGGGTTTTTCGGTAAAATCCATTTATTTTATTCAAAATAGTCTCCCTCTGCTTCAATACGGCTTTTTACACGGTCCAAAAGGATGTCAAACGAGCTCGTTAGCTAGTATAGCCGCCAGTATACCGGTGCAAGCTTTTGAATAGCCTGTACGTCTCCTTTTTGGCCAAATGTTCGGTTAAAATGCGATAAATCGATGTTTTGGAGATGTTCAATTCCATTTATATGAATTGCAATGATGATTTCGGCTGATTTTTGATAAATTCATGCATAGGTTTCGATGGAATTTCTGGTGATCACGGATTTCGATTGGCCCACATGTTGATCGTCATTTATTTCCTCACGACCACTTAGAAAACATTGAAATCACTCGTGCAGTCTGCTACGGGATAGGCCATCATCGCCATAAACTTGTTTCGGTAAAAGTTTTACCAATTTTAAATCAAAATTTAATGTTGGCTGTTTGTTTGAAGATCATTTTCGCACCGATAACACAAACATACTGACATTTAAAACGAAATAACTTCACTTCCAATCCATGAAATGTCATGATTCTCATTGGACAATCGATAAAGATAGCAAATTCTAACGCACCAGTCGACATATAGATGGCGCCACCAGGGGGCGCTAGATTCAATTAAGATAAATATATTTGAACTGCGTCCACCGTTGACGCAAGCGATATCTTGAAGTAAACTTATTTCTTCAAATTCTGAGAGAATTGTTCTAGCAGATGGATCCGAAAAACGTTAATTCATTAAATTTAACCGTAACAACAACACGACAGTTGAATGTAAACCGGTATAATCCGCCCACTCTTAGGTGAAATATCGTATCTCAACATTTGGTATTATCCGTCATCAATTCGGCAATTCGGTCGCTATAATTGAGCATAGCTTTCGTGTATATAAATATATAACCGTTTTATTTAATTCTACTATGTTATATTTTTTGAGAATTTACAGTTCTTTTGGTGCTGACGGACCAGAAGTTGTTTTCGTTACTTTTTAACATTTGATGAAGCTTGCTCTACTCCTTGAAACTGTTCGATTTTATGCCGTAAATATTGGTAAATGAGTGAAATATATGAAAAATAGGATCTCATTTGTTGTCAAAAATGTCAGGTAATTTAAATTAAATTTTCTTCTTCTTTTTCGGAGGTGCTATTTTTATACCTTCAACAAAGTTTATTAAGCTTGCAGTCTGCGTATCTGTTTACACGCGAACTAGCATCATTTTTTTCAAACGGAGTGGAGATCTTCCTACTCCTCTGCTTCCACAGGCGGCTGCTGAATCGAAAACCTTCAAAGCTGGAGTGTTCCCTTCCATCATTCAACATGACCTAACCAGCGCAGCAGCTGCCTTTCAACTCGCTGAATTATGTCAATGGCGTCGTATATCTCATACAGCTCATCGTTCCATCAAATGCCATATTCGCAAAAAATTTTTGCAGAACATTTCTCTCGAAAACTCGTAACATCGACTCATCAGATGTTGTCATCGTCCATATCTGTGCATCATATAGCGGGACGGGAATAATGAGTGACTTATAGAGTTTGGCTTTTATTCGCCGAGAGACGACTTTACTTTTCAATTGCCTACTCATTCGAAAGCAGCACTTGTTGGCAAGAGTTATTCTGCTTTGGATTTCGAGGCTGACCTTGTTGATGGTGTTGGCACTGGTTCCGGGATAGACGAAATTATCTTTTACTTCAAAGTTATGACTGTCAGCAGTGCCGTGGATGCCTAGTCGCGAGTGCGATGACTGTTTATTTGATGATAGGACTAATTTTGTGTTCTCCTCGTTTACAACCAGACCCATATGCGGTCTTCCTTATCCATTCTGCAGAAAGCAGAACTAACGGCGCGGTTGTTGAGGCTATTGATATCAATATCATCGGCGTACTCCAGCAGCTGTACACTTTTATAGATTGTACCGTGTGGAAAAAAGTACTTTCGAGAAAAACGCGTATAAAAAAGTGAGTCTACCTACCTGCCGGGCTAGGTACTGCGTCACTAAAGTAACTGTAGCTCTTAAAATAATTTTAATTTTTAAAAATGCTTTGGAGGATATGTTCTTAAGGGTCTAAACTTTAAATATATGAAAAAAAATCGAATTTTTCAAAATTCTAGAGTAGAATACCCCCTTAAACTTCTTGGAGGTGGCGAAACGCACTTTTATACAATGTTTTTAGACCACATGTACTTGTTCTTAATGCGATCCTATGCCAATTTTTTATTACAGTTTTATTTCTAGTGCTTAGATAGTACTTTATACCTTTATAAGTTTTGAAAATTTTCTTATTTAAAGTGGCACAAATTAAAAATTATGACGTAGTTGAGATTTTTTGACAAACGCTTCGAAAGTGGTTGTTTCTAGAATATTAAGTTTAAAGTTTTCAGAAAATCCTGAATATTTCAACTAACGGAATATGACTAAATTTGGTTGTTTTTTTAATATTTAGAATTGAGCGCCCCTTATTAAGAGAAAATGTATGTAAGTACAATATATGTGACCTGGTCTACGAAAAGGGAGCTAACGTGGATTTTTTTTTTTTTTTTTGATTCTATCACGTGAAAAAGCATCTCATCTTCCACCCGAATCAACTAAAAAGTGAAAATTGATTTTTTACACCTAAGCCCCCTTTCCGTAGACCAGGTCACATATATGTATAGCACATATACAGAGATTAATATATATGTATATATACTTATGTATTTGCTTGTCTATTAATTAATACCATTGATACTGTTTCCCAATAAACATATACATACGCATTTTTATAAGCAACGGTTTCACAGACAGTTACATACATCAGTACATATGTATGTATGTAGATACTTACAATTGACATACCGCATATACAGTTACATTGTATTTGTATAAAGCTAAGAATCTTTATTTGCATTGTGGCATCTGCCAAAAGGCGCAACGGTAAATCAATAAACCACGTTAACATTGTCTAACCCTGCCTTTTGAGCATTTCGACAAACATACATACATACACATGTAGTTGTGTAAATATTTAATACTTTACACATTTTCACACTTATCTCTTAGGCAAATAAATTTCAACAAAATATCCAACACATTAACCCACGGCACACCTCACCTTCACAATCAAATGCACGTGTGTATGTAAATCTAATAAATATGTACTGATTATATGTAAAAATAGACGTCTTTACAAGAGGGTGGCTAAACCCAAATGCAGTACACACACATACCGACAAAAGTATGTAAGTATGTGCGAGCATTGTGAATCACCATAAATCAACATAGAGTACCGCAAAGCCTGCACCCGTCTAATCCTTAGCAACGAAAAGGCTACTAGCCAACACGGTCATAGATCTGGAGAGACTACTTTCCCTAACTTTCAATGTTATTGACCGACTGCCGAACGGTTGGACGGAGAGATAGACAAACAGACAGACAGCTGTGCAACCAGGGCACGTCACGTACATGTGTTTATCCTTTTGCACCTTGCCACATACTTCACGTGCTTGCCTGCCATCAAGGTGCTCTGAACTGCGCTAGTGTTGTGTATTTGTGCGTGTGTGTGTTGCTTTGGAGTTGCATGCCGCCAAGACAAACAACGCCTGTCAGCATGCCAAAGGCGGAAGGGTGGCTTATTGCTGTATTTCAATACATTTGTAGATTGTACAGCTATATCTCTATACATATTTACACAGCCAACAAACCCATTTAGTTGTTCGTGTGTGCGCTTTTTGCGCATAAGTCACGAAATGGTTGCGAACATGAATCACCGGCTTCAAGTACATTCCTGCTGGCTTGGCAGAGATATTTGATGTTAACAAGAAATATTTGATTATGTCTGATTAGGGGCAATTGGTGGTGCTGCACCTACATACACATTTATCACAACATATATTATGTACGTATAAATTTGCGCACAAACACACATTTTATGCCAATGCCAATTGGTGTGGAAAAGTGTGTGAGGATCTACAAATACACTTGCGAAAAGACGCAACGATTATTAACACTCCCTTGGCGTTTCTTTGTGTCTGCGGCAATCAAACTGAACATTGTAAGTTTCAAGCTCAAACTTTTCACTTTTACGAGCGGGTACTATCGCATTTGACTGTCAGCTTAAAATAAAACATACTTTTTTATATCTTTAACAGTAATGACTGTCCGCGGAATCACGTGAGAAGAAGTTTACGTCCGTTAGCTGCACCTTTATCGTGCTTTAGTTAAGTTGTGGCGGGTAGCCTTTGCCAACATGCTCGTAAATTTTATTTGGATCAAGCTCATGCAGTTTGTTCTGAAGTGCTGAGAACTCGAAAAAGATGCGCGGAGAACGATGTTCAAGTTAAAGCTCTAGTGGTGGTCAAATACTAGACTGCTTATCGCTAACTCACACATAATTATCGCAATATTTTCACACTTGTGAGATTCGGTATAAAATAATAGGTTTAATGTACATACTGTACATACATATATGGATATATGTCTAACCTTATCGGCTACCAGAGAAAAAGTAAGTAATGAACGCAGCTGAAAATTGTATCGCACTTCAAGGGCATGCATATCAACATATTAAACCAATTTTGACTACTGTTCACTCAAAACCCGCGAAATGAAAGATATCTTAAAAGTTATTTTCAAATTCAAATATTTCCTAGAACGAGAAATCGTTTTAAACATTCCTATAACCCTCCCATACCCAATTGTATTTTTCCATCCCCATGATTCATGGTAATCAACTTAAAATTTTTTCTAATGTGTGTCTGTCTAGTCCGTAACTTGAGTAAAATTAAATATTTCGTAATAAAATTCTGTACAAAAGTAAGGAAGAGTTCACACACGGGCGTACCATTAGTAATTGGACCACTGCCCGCCCACAAAACTCCATTAAACGAAAACTTAAAAAATGTCATAACTAAGCACTAAAATAAGGTATGGAACTGTAATTTGGCACAGATGATCGCTGGAGTAAGGGGTATCTGCGGGTGAAACTTAAAACAAACAGGGCGTGACCTACCCCTCTAAAAAGTTTTATGTAAAAGGAATTTTTTTTTCCAACATAATAAACAAAATTTTCCTGCGTCCGCAAAGAAGTAAAAAAAACTTTTAATGAAACACCATAATGTATACAAAGATTTCCGACTTCTCACCTGATTTTAAACCGTACAGGTTAGATAAATATTTAATCTATTTATATTAAATAGGCAAGTTTTCGCGAAAACTATGTTTCTTACCACTAAATATGAATGGAATTGGAACCTCATATCATTAACCTACATCTACATCAACCCAACATAAATTTAGCGAAATTGATGGGTTGAGTTGACATCGGATATATGTACATATATTATTTGAAGATGACTTTAATATAATTATAGCTGACAGGAGTGAAATATTGTTATAAAACAAATAGAATCTATGACCTATAATAAAAGTTAATAAATACATATTCAAAATAAACTTCTGCAACACCTAAAAGTACTTATCAGACTTTGATTCTTTAAAGTTGTACGAGTATAATGTGTCCGATTACACTCCAACTTAGCCCTCCCTTACTATGCCAGAAATTCAAGCATCTAAAGTTGAAGACCCCTAAAATACGTTAGCCTGAGACTGCGGTAAACTAATAAGGCTTTCTATTTGTTCCGAAGAACAAAGATGCCGAAGTATAAGCCGTTATTATATAAGTTCAATAAGTTTTGTCGTTAGATAAGAAAAAAACAATTTTATGATTCAAAATACGCTTTATTATTCAGTATAATCTCTCTGAACATTACTTGTTATACACTTTCTTCAACGATATTCACAATCTGTGGATCCTTGAAGTGAGAATCCGGAATCCGGTCCACAAAGTACGCTTCAATAGCCGTTATGACCTCTTGATTTGATGAAAAACGCTTGCCACGCATACATTTTTGAGTTCTGGAAACAAATGGAAGTCGCTGGGGGCCAAATCTGGTGAACATGGTAGATGCTACAACAATTCATGATGAACAAGTAAGGAAGGGTTAAGTTCGGGTGTCACCGAACATTTTATACTCTCGCATGATAAGTGATAATCGAGATTTCATTATCCGTTATTTACACATTTTTTTATTTTGTTGTAAAATTAGTTAGAATTAAATTTTGAAAGATTTACTGACATTTTCGGTGAAAAATTAGGTTAGGTTAGGTTAGGCACTGTGTTCTTCGTGTTCGATATCAGGGACCTTGAAAAGCTATAGTCCGATCACGACAATTTTTCCACAAGGGATACCTCAGCTCAAATACCGTATTTGTGTAAAGTTTTATTCCGCTATCATCATTGGTTCCTAATGTATATATTATACAGAGAAGGCATCAGATGGAATTCAAAATAGCGTTATATTGGAAGAAGGCGTGGTTGTAAACCGATTTCACCCATATTTCGTACATGTCATCAGGGTGTTAGGAAAATATTATACACCGAATTTCATTGAATTCGGTGGAGTAGTTCCTGAGATATGGTTTTTACTCCATAAGTGGGCGACGATACGGCCATTTTCAATTTTTAAAACAAAGTCTGGGTGTAGCTTCCTTCTGCCATTTCTTTCGGAAAATTTAGTGTTTCTGACGTTTTTTGTTAGTCGATTAACGCTCTTTTAGTGATTTTCAACATAACCTTTGTATGGGAGGTGGGTGTGGTTATTATCCGATTTCTTCCATTTTTGAACTGTATGTGGAAATGCCTGAAGGAAACGACTCTGTAGAGTTTGGTTGACATAGCCATAGTAGTTTCCGACAAAAAACTTAGTAGGGGGCGGGGCCACGCCCACTTTTCCAAAAAAAATAGATAGAAATATGCTCCTCCCTAATGCGATCCTTTGTGCCAAATTTCATTTTAATATCTTTTTTTATGGCTTAGTTATGACACTTTATAGGTTTTTGGTTTCCGCCATTTTGTGGGCGTGGCAGTGGGCCGATTTTGCCCATCTTGTAACTTAACCTTCTTATGGAGCCAAGAAATACTTGTTCCAAGTTTCATCATGATATCTCAATTTTTACTCAAGTTACAGCTTGCACGGACGGACGGACAGACGGACAGACGGACAGACAGACATCCGTATTTCAACTCTACTCATCACCCTGATCACTTTGGTATATATAACCCTATATCTGACTCTTTTAGTTTTAGGACTTACAAACAACCGTTATGTGAACAAAACTATAATACTCTCTTTAGCAACTTTGTTGCGAGAGTATAAAAAGGATTTTTTTCTTCTGCAAAACGGGTCTTTTCACACGAATTTCCTTCGACTGGTTCACGCTACACTTTAGCCTCTTATTTTGATTCAGGATCATGGTGATCATCTCATTCATAGTGATGAATCGATGCACAAAATCCACTTTATTCCTTTTAAAACGCTCCAATTGTTGCAGAAAGCAGAGTTTCACATAAAATATGGCTCACACTATCTGAGATGTGTAGAGCCTCTACTAAATCTCTCTCTGTCAATCGACGATCTTCCAAAACCATATCCTGTATTTTGGCTCTGATTTCTGGATTTGATGCGCTTTTTGGACGTCCTTCACGTGGGTCGTCTTCAAGTCTTTAAACTAGCAACAGACCTTTCTACTGTTTTAATCGTGAATTTCGTTTGGTACTACACCTTCCAAAAATAAGAATTTTATCACTGCACGATATTAACTTTTTTCCATTGCAAAAAATACTGCGACAGGGCAACACTAAATGACTTGTAAATAAAGAATGAATTGACAGATTAAAATGAAGAGTGTACCAAAAAAACAAAAAAAAATTTGCTAATAGCAAAATCGATAGATTTTGTGCAAACTTCACACAAACCATTTGATAAATAGTTCAAACAAAGCCTAAAAATTTGGTTTGGATAGGTGAGCCCGTTCTTAAGTTATAAAATTACAATGAAAAGTG
Organism: Bactrocera dorsalis; assembly: GCF_023373825.1. Classification (NCBI taxonomy): domain Eukaryota; kingdom Metazoa; phylum Arthropoda; class Insecta; order Diptera; family Tephritidae; genus Bactrocera; species Bactrocera dorsalis. The sequence goes on along the minus strand of NC_064303.1, from coordinate 81,052,445 downwards.
GCATTATTTTTTATATGTATATACAGTATGTACTTAAGCATGTTTATATTTAAGTAGAATTTAAAAGGTTCAATGCAAGTTCTTAAGTTTTCATACTTAATTAATAATAATACCCAACGATTACCCGACGACAATCGGTTATTATATGTTATTTTTTTAAAAGTGTAAATATCAAAAATATATGCAGAGAGCAAATGTTTAATTCAGGCACTTTTCATTTATACTGCAAATTTGCATTATTGACTCATAAATTTTGCTCGTACCGCTGCAATGCAATATTTTTACGAACTACTTAATTACAATGATATCGCACAATCTAAACTCGGATGCAAACGGTACAAACAAAGATATGGTCATACACGTGACTCTGTACCATTCCACCAAATAATACCAACTACCGTGACAATAACGCATTTTCGTTTTATTTCTGCCTATTTGGCATTTTTTGCCACTCACCACTACTTAAAACCACTTGGACCGCACTCAATGTGGCAAATAAATTAAATTACCATTATTTTCGCACCAAACAAACGAAATAGGGCTGCAAGGAAACAGCAAAGCCCTCAAAGTCGCCAAAGCCGCCGTAAACGTACTTGAGTTGAGTTAAGGCAGTTGAGGCAGTTGAAAAAAGGATTTTGCAGTGAGTGTACCCTCGAACTCGATTTGCACCACAACGGTGCTTATTCACATGCTGTGTGTTTAATTTTGATATTTCTCTTTGTGTGTTTAATGCAAAATACAACAACATAGGCCACAGTATCGGCAGGGCCAGGAAGCACAGTTCAAATTGCAAGCAAGCAAACTCGATTTGTCCTAGCCGCCATTAGTCACGCGTTGTCAGCCCCAGCGGCAAACGGCAAGCGACAAATGTCTCACGACCAATGACTTGATTACGCATTAACGGACCGTGTGCTGCTGTTTTTTTTTTTGTTTTTCGCCTCACTGGCGTGCCGAGGTTTTCTCTTTCATTTGCAACATTTTTTCGTCACTTCATTTGTGCACAAAAGACACTTCGCCAATTGAAATGCGTAAAAGTGTTTTCCTCTTCTCTTCATATTTTTGCTATCAGTTCTCCTTTCCAACATTGGCAATTTTACACTTAAACTTCTTTCGTTTATTCCTTCATTACTGTGCTCTGCCTTTATTTTCAGCAATGCTGCGTAAATATCCTTCGTATAATGGCTCCGATAACGGTAGCTGGGCAACGCGTTCGTCAATCGCATAGCTTACGAAAGTCCCGTTTCCACTTCAGTAAATACTTGCACTTATTTTGTACTTTTACGATTTGCCGTTTTTCGCCTTTCGTCGTTCGTCCTTCGTCGCTTTTGCCAGTGGTTAGCCCTTCAATTGAAATACAAGTGGCCAATTCATTTCAATTTAATTCCTGATGCTGGCAAACTAACTGACTCACTGTTTGGCATTACTTCAATGCCCGTTAATGTACTCCAGATAAGTGCCCCTTCTCAATTCCTCAACACTGACGCTGGTTTTTCAATTTCCTTTGTTTTATAATCGGACAAGCAAAAAAATTAGCAGAACCTAAAGCAGAAAAATCAATGATAATAGCAATAAAAGAATTTAGTGAAAACGGTTTTGTGACGCTAATTGTTAGAAGTAATGGTGTTATGGTCGAATATTGCCAATGCACTGCCCACCCCCTTGGGCTTTTTGCTGTTCATAAGCGATAACAAAGTTTCAAATATTTTTTTGCACAGCATTAAGCGGACAAATAAATCAATTTCAACACCGGGAAGTGTTATTTTTGTTATCACATTTGATGAGTAAATCCAGCTGGTTGAGCTTAAATGCTTTTGAAATTCCTATTAAAACCTTTGAAGATTTCATTACCTTTATAAATATAACGCTCTGTATTTTTTTTAGTTGGGATGTCTTTTAGTCTGTATTCCCAAGAAGTTTGAAGGAAATACTACTTGAAAACTCCTCGAAGTTTTTTATTTCCAACAGAAGTACTGTTAAGGAATCGCAAAGTTTATAATATACTGCTTTGAGAGTTCTGCTATTAACGGCTCAGAAATATACAACTGCGGAGCTCTGACAAAAAACGTTTTTGAAGTAATGCAATATTAAAGTTTTGTACTATGTGAAGGGATTTTGCCTCACAACCCCATTGCATCAATTGTAGTCAAATGATATACGTTATCAGCGTAAAAAGCCCTATTCTTCAGAAATCGCTCTTTCCAGTCGGGGCTCATCGGAGGGAAATGAGTTGCCATTTTATAAAAAAAAATGTGGCTCTCTTTTGTTGGCGAAATATTCATCGAAGTAAGGATAATGAAATCCATTAAAGAGAGTGTTTGGCCAACCCATATGTCTATTTCTTCTTTGCTACCATGTATTGTCTTACAGATTTTAGACAAATTCTACTAATTCAAACGATTCAAATCAAAAAATTATGTCCAAAATCTGTTATACTATATAACGGGTTTTTAAATAGGAGCGCTACAAAAGTTTTTTTTTTAATAAAACAAAAACAGGTTTCGGATATCAACGAAATTCTCTATCTGATGTCATTATGTATGGAAGTTTCTTTTCCATAACCACGACGGATGCACGCTTGCAGAATTCTAGACGATGAACGCAATTTTCGACGGCTTTCAAGCATAAATCAGCTAATACCGCTGTAATTTCAAATTCGATATTCGTACGAAGTTCATCTATCGGCGCTGGCTTGTTGGCATAGACAACAGGCTTCAGAGAGTAATTGAGTGGTAGCGATTTCTATTCACAGTCAAGTGCCGGTCTTAAACATCACGGAAGAAGTGCGGCCCAATGACGCCGCGAAACCGAACCATCCCGAATTTTTTCCGGGATGCTATGGTGGCTCGTGGAATACGTGTGGATCGCTGTTTGATTTTTCGATGAAAATTCGGATCATTTTCAAGTCATTGCTCAGCCCAATTCTCGAACAATCGACGAACATCGACAATTCGGGTGTCAAGTAGAGATGAGCGATATTGCGATTTTTCGATATCTGTGATTTCAGTGATTGCTATTTTTAAATCACTGTGATTTTATATTGCTATTGCGATCGCAACTAAGTCGACGCTCAAACGGAGACCTTTTGTTGTTGTTGTTGTAGCGGCAGATTCTGCCGATTTGATAGTGTTTGGCCGAATAAAAGTCCGAGTCCCTTCCAGTTACGTACACCCGACTGTCGTGGGAACGACGGAACCTTTTGTCATTATTCGCGGCAAATTCTCTTTTGGTTCCTGGAATTCCATATCCATCAGAATGTTTTGAATACCCGCTAATAATATTTTCAAGACCAAATTAATAACGGGAGTTTCCTAATCTTTTGGAAAATATTAAAAACCTGTAATTTTTTTATTCCATATTTTTTTCTGAAATTAATTAATTACAATTCTTGTTTTAAATTAAATAATATTCGGTTACACGAAATAATTATAAGAGCATCTTAACAAAAGAATAAATAAATATAAAACTGTAAAAATAACTCCATTTTTATTAAAATTCATAAATGTTATTAAAAACTTAAATTAAATATTTATACTATATATATATTACCATGAAAAGAGTTTCAATTTGTACTCTAAGCTAATTTTTTAAATTCATCAGAAAAGCTTTCAAATAAGTAAAATTAAAAATTTAATTATATAAAATTAAAATATTTCATAAGCAGTTAAAACTTCTGGTTGTTAAAGATGTTTTATATGAAATTTTTGTTTTGCAATTTTGCATTTTGCATATATTTTATCTACTACTTCAAACATCTACCATACTTCACTTCTTTTCCTTGATAAATTTCCTGCCATTATTAAAAATTATAAGAACGTTATACTCAAAACTTCAACCCGCTATGACGAAAAATAGCATATACGCATATACATACATATGTATATATACAATACCTTGAAGAAAGCTGCTACTTTTCTGCTATTTGCTATTGTGATCGCATATACTGTACTATTAAAAAATCACAGTTTCACAAATTTATTGTGAACTGCTATTGCAATCGCAATTCACTGTTTCGAACTGCGATCGCAATTCACAGGTTCGAACTGCGAAAGAAGCGAACTGCTATTTATAAAATGTGATCGCAGTTGCGATTTTTCAATCACAGTGAAAAAATCACCGGTAGTGAAATGCCGCTAGTGTCAAGCGGCTTCAGTTCTTGCGTAAATTTGATCCTGTAAGGAACTCTTCGCAAAATTCGCCACAACGACGTCACAGAGATGCCCAACGCTTGAGAACGAAGTGTGAAAGGCTGATTTGAGTCTTCTTTAATTGATGCCTTCGACCAACAGACCCATTCTACAATGTACCGAAAGCAAACCATAAATCGGAATTACAAAGAATAAATAAATGAACGTATTATGTCATATAAAGATTTGGGCCGCAATATGTTCTTACAAATACATACAAAAAAATGTGGGTGCTGCGAGTGACAAACAAGGCGAGAAGTTCTATCAGTATATTTCCTTTATGGATAAATTTTATGAAGGGGATTCGGAATGCTAGCAGATTATGGTTGGTGAATTAAAAAAGAAGCCAAATAATCACGAAAATCATAAGTGTTTCTCTATATTAAACAATAATTGCTGTAATTGTGGCTGATGTTAGAACTTTTTAAGAAAATATATGATCTTCTTTGTCGAGGAAAGAAATATTTCTACTCAAAAAAAAAAAAGTGTCTAGTTGAACCGCATATTTTGACACTCTGTTTGAATAGCTACCACAGTTTAAACGATTCGCTACTGTTTAACGCTTGTCGAATGGAATACAGTTATTCATATTGAAATAGTTTATATAGCTCATTTTACCCTCTTTCTGAGCATTCTTAATCAACGGAAAGTTAATAATGGACACTGAAAAAGAAGGTAACTCAGAGGACTCCAACTAAGAGTAAAAATAAATTCACAGACTTTACTTTTGGGTGCAAACAATATACATACAAAATATGCATACTAATTAGAAAATTTGTTGCTATATGAATATACAAAGGTTTGAGCATAAGCTAACCCAAGTGCGTGGCCCGACGTGGCTCTTACGGTTCTTACGGTTACGCTGTAGAAGTGCTCTAAATAAGAAACTTTTAATTCTCTCGATGACAAGTGCATGCTTATGTTACCTAAGCTGAAACATAGACTCAGAAGCAATTAAAATCTTCCAGATGTGAAACTCATAAAGTGATTCCTAAATGCCTAGAAATATTACAATTCGAAAAACATATTTATTGAATATAACGAAATTTTATGCAGTCACATGACATTTCGGTGGTTATGACAAACCTCATACTATTGCAGAACTCAACCTACTATGTAGTTATTTCGTTAGACATGTATTGGGTTCTTCCGGAACATACTACTGCACCCTATTTGTCGACATTTCGATATTAAAAATTGCATTAAAATCAAAATAACTCTGCAATGTGCATATATTTTGGCAAATACTAAATAAATTCAAATTTTTGTTTATTAGAAATCATATCGTAGACATGGTGGCCTTAATTAATTTAGATAGAGCATGTGTCAGCGTATAATTGCTTTTATGGGGCTCTAAGCACTTACAAACACATTTACACATAACATACATAACCATGTTTTTTATTATTATTATTTCTTTTTTGTTTTTGCTGGTCTATTTTGCTATTATTCCCTATCCGCAGTGATTAAATGTTCCACAGCCACCAGTGTGTGATGTTCGCAACCAATGTATCCAGTGCGCAACGGCATTGATTTATTAGATTTGGTGTAACAATCGTAAGCAATAAAATTTGCAAACGCTTAACATGCGCAACAAATTGCGATTTTATTGAAATTTATAGCATTGGCAAACAGTAGCAGCAGAAAGACTAGTTGCTACAGAGAGGACGCGGCGACGAAACAGCCGGAATACTACGAATACAATTTTATGTTATATACAAGTAAGTACACAAACAAGCATGTCACTCCAATTTAGTAAATGCAAAGCACACAATTTGGCAGAAACATACATTTGGAGCAAACATATGTATACCGAGGTACGAGAAACCGAAAACGATTGAATGTGCGTACCGCCTAATTACCCAAATATTTAACTTTCCTAATTTGCAACAACGCTGGGGTTACCATCGCCAATGCTTTAAGGACTCCTGAATTCCCAAAAATCTCTCTAAACTAATTCATGTTTACTTAAAGAAACTCCTAACAGAAATCAAAAGGAATCAAAGATATCCCTTTCAAGCTTAATTGTACATGTAGTGTTTGAGTTTCTTAAAAAAGTATTTGTTTTAATTTTGTTAAAAAAATGGCGGCTACTAGCCCGATCTTCGAAACCACCTTTTTCAATAGGCCTCTACGGATGTTCGAGAAAAACTTGGCTAATGAGCTGACGCTGGTTGACCCAAATGCTTGATTTTTTGGGTAAGCATTTTTTAAGTGCAGTTAAAGGGGTATCCTAGTCTAAAGCCAGAAAGTTTTATAGCAAATAATTCAAATAAAATTATATATCTTATATCCATTTGTTGTCATTAATTTACACATACCACTATGAGCAAAAAATAAAACAGACTTTATTCATAATTTATATTTCCTAAATTTTTCTTCAAAATCTTTGTCGTCCCTCTCACAGTAATCCCTCTTGGCCCCAATACACTGGTGGTTTGGCCGTTCGGATGGAATTCGGAGTGGATCACATGCAGAAAACTGTCAATATAACCTTGATTTTTGACCTGCTTTGACGAGATTTTCCGGCATCGGCTCACCTTTACCATGCTAGTCGGCCGATCGTCAGTTTACAGGTCGTAAGTACAAAACCAAAGCTTACCGCCAGTAAGTAATGCATTAAATAACATCCTGGTAGTTGGAAAGCACTGTTTCATAGACGATAACGCAATGCTGTTTTTTCGAAAAATTTAGTGATTTTAAACCACTTTTTAGAGGATCTTTCAAAATGGTTTTCACTGATCCTTCCGATATTCCAACGATGCAGCAAATTCTCTGAGTGTCAATTGTAGATTCTCCATCATTAGTTTATCTTGTTGGCCGTCTTGACGTGGTTCGTTCACAACGCGTTCTCAACCCTCTTAGAACGTTCTGAACGTTCCGTCACCACAAATTTCATTCATCATACAAATCTATACTTTGTTGAATAACTTCACTCAGCGTAAAAACCCCCGTATGCACTTTATGTACTTCAATAAGACAAGCATAATGATTATTTTAATGTGACATTTGGCAAAGATATCAGGGACAGTCAGAAACCAAACAAAAAAAGTATTTCGGCGAATGTGTTTTCTCGCGAAATTTAAAGTAAAAACTCTTACAATTTTTTGCCAAAAGTAGAGAGAGATACTGTTCTTGTTACAAATGTATTTTTTGTTCGAACGAAAAAAATTGTTAACAAATAAGGAAGAGAAAAGTTCGGATGCAACGAAAATTGTATACTTTGCAACTTGCACATTGCAAACCAAAGGATCGGAAGCCAAGCAATTATATATAAGTACAAGGTACGTTCCAAAGTAAACAGGACTTTTAAAAGAAAAAACACAACAAATGGTTTTTTCAGCAAAATCCATTTATTTTATTCAAAATAGTCTCCTTCTGCTTCAATACAGCTTTTTGCACGGTCCGAAAGCATGTCAAACGAGTGTTTCAGCTCGTTGGCCGGTATGGCCGTCAGTATGCCGGAGCAAGGCTTTTGAATGGCCTCTACATCTGCAAATCGCTTTCCTTTCATGGGCAAATGAATTTTTCCGAAATATAAGAAACTGCATGATGCCATATCAGCTGAATACGGGGAGTGTTTAATAGTTAAATGTGATTTTTGATCAAATAATCGTCCTTAGAATGTTGGATTCTGAACAATTTTGCATCTACATATATATAACTCATTTACTGACCGACATATTCGACGTACAGTTTGTTAAAAAAACAAAAACTGTTATACATACGTATATAGTATATGGGATCAGGGGTAGTATCGACTCGATTTCTACTATATTCTTGGGTTTCATAAAGCACATCATATACAATCACCAGACTAATGGTGTAAAATGAGCCGCATGTTCGAAAATCCTTATATTAGTGTCTTGGGGGCTAGATCAATTTTATTTATATTAGGCACAAAGATATGCTATAATGAGTAAAACTCTCTCTCGTTGTGATTGAGATAATTCGCATATTAGCCGATATATTCGGTATAAAATCACCTGGAAGTTGGAGAACCTTTATATTAGCTATGTGGGGGCTAAGGGAATTATTGACCTGACATAACCCATTTAACCCCAGCAGCCATACTATTATCAGAAAAGACCTAGGGACTTGAAAATTTTTTTTCAAATTTGAACAATTTGTGATCACGAGGTGGCATACCCTAAAAAAATAATCAGATTTAATTAATTAAATTATTTTATACCTACTTCCTATAGGCGTGGTTTTAGTCGGTTTTCACTCCTTTTCGCATATATGTATATGAAAAAAACTATAACGTATAAAATTTGCTTGAATTCGGTTCGGCTGATCGCGAGATACTTATGTGATTTCACCAAAAAGTGGGCGTAGCCATTTCGTTTAAAAATTTTATGTTGCAGCCGTATTTAGTTACTAATTTATCGCACGTTTAGTAGTTTAAAACAACACCGTTATATGGGAAGTGAGCAAGGTTATGGCCCGGTAGTGGTTCTTTTAGGATTTATTTTGAGTAAATCTGGTTTTTTTGGATTGAACAATTGAGGAGATATGTACATTAAACCTATTAAGAGGGCAGGGCCACACACCATTTTTCCAAAATTTTCAGCCCGCAAGTGCCACTTGCTACCGCAATACCTTGTACCAAATTACAGTTCTATAGCTCGATTAAATGCTCAGTTATGGCATTTAAAAAAAAAAAAACGCATAAAATTTGCAAAATCTCATCGGTTCTTTATTTGAAACGTTAGATTGGTTCATGACATTTACTTTTTGAAGATAATTTCATTTAAATGTTGACCGCGGCTGCGTCTTAGGTGGTCCATTCGGAAAGTCCAATTTTGGGCAACTTTTTCGAGCATTTCGGCCGGAATAGCCCGAATTTCTTCGGAAATGTTGTCTTCCAAAGCTGGAATAGTTGCTGGCTTATTTCTGTAGACTTTAGACTTGACGTAGCCCCACAAAAAATAGTCTAAAGGCGTAAAATCGCATGATCTTGGTGGCCAACTTACGGGTCCATTTCTTGAGATGAATTGTTGTCCGAAGTTTTCCCTCAAAATGGCCATAGAATCGCGAGCTGTGTGGCATGTAGCGCCATCTTGTTGAAACCACATGTCAACCAAGTTCAGTTCTTCCATTTTTGGCAACAAAAAGTTTGTTAGCATCGAACGATAGCGATCGCCATTCACCGTAACGTTGGCGTCCAACAGCATCTTTGAAAAAATACGGTCCAATGATTCCACCAGCGTACAAACCACACCAAACAGTGCATTTTTCGGGATGCATGGGCAGTTCTTGAACGGCTTCTGGTTGCTCTTCACCCCAAATGCGGCAATTTTGCTTATTTACGTAGCCATTCAACCAGAAATGAGCCTCATCGCTGAACAAAATTGTCGATAAAAAAGAAAAGAACCGAACACCTGATTTTGGTAATAAAATTTCAATGATTTGCAAGCGTTGCTCGTTAGTAAGTCTTTTCATGATGAAATGTCAAATCATACTGAGCATCTTTATCTTTGACACCATGTCTGAAATCCCACGTTATCTGTCAAATACTAATGCATGAAAATCC